>NW_020798052.1:0-269847 GCF_002237265.1 Aspergillus thermomutatus | reverse complement strand
GTGGTGGGGTGGCATGTTCCTGGGTGGGTGTACTCCGTATATGTAGGTAGGTGTCAATAATAATGATTGTACGATGGAGGTAAAGGGTTGAAAAACAAGTCAGATGATGGCAGGGAACCTTGGTTCGGATGTTGATGTTTTGCTGCTTTGGGTTAGTGCGTAGCTCTAGATAAGAAGGGATGTGTCACATGACTACCCTAGGACCCTGTATCTAGAGCCAGCTCCACAAATAGTTCACACACAGATCATATGCAGACCTTATAGGATGCCATCTTGGCCATTACTAAAACTGCTACTGCTGCTACTGCAATAAACCCTATCAATTTTGCCCAGGACCTGAGATCCCTACATGTAGATGAATGGAGAGTGAACCTCAGTATAAGAGAAAGAAGACTCGTCAAAGGAAATTCGTGTCATCATGGTCGTCAAAATACGCAGTATATCCTTTCAGAAAACAACCGCACATTCCACAATATGACCCAAAGGCACCATAACGCTGATCATCCGGAGAATGAAATCAATGCAGAGGCCGTCGGCGGCCGACGCTGCAACCATTAATGACCCAGAACCAAGGCATCCTAACAAGGACCCAGGAAAACTCGCAACATCGAAGAAAAAGGAAGAAAAAAACCAAACGCAAGGACAAGGTCTACTGAAGACCGTACAGACTTTCATTCCACGCGCCGATGGAACGAGGGGTCCGTCCCCTTTCTAACCTTCTTGAACATGAACAACCAGACAACGAATGCAAAGTCGGAAGCCGAACCACCCGAGTGGTCCGCGCAAGTCTATCGCATATTTGAAACGTCGAGCCACGGATCATCGACGACGAGGCATGGCACCTCCGGCTTTCATCGGCTGTAGTCCCAGCGGCACTCCGCCAACCGGTCCGCCAACTGTGGCTTCGGTGATGGTCCGTCGGCGCTTGCTTTCGTACTCTCCCTGGCTGTCCGGCCGGCCCATGCGATCCAGGTCGTCGTCTTCCCGTCCCCGCTTGCTGGACCCCAACGATCCACCCATGGTGGAGTATGTTGGTGCCGAGTTGGAAGTCACAGTGTAGTTGTCCGAGCCGGTTCCATTGGCTGATGTCCCGCGGGTGTCGCTGACAATGTTATAGAGACTACTGGCAGCGATCGGTCGAGGAGGAGACGCGTAGCCCGACGCCCATTGCGGAGGAGGCCCACCACTTGTCCGTGGGGTCATACGTCCAGACCCGTTCTGCTGCGGGGAGCCGGTGATGTCTGTTGTCAGTTGCGAATGCTCGCCCGTCAGACTACCGACCGAAGGGTTAGTGGTATAGGTGTAGGAACTCCGAGCGGCGCCGTAGCCCGCATTGTCATGGTGCACGTAATCAGACTCGTGCTCGGGGCCAGACTCGCCCGCCCCGGGAGCAATGTGTCCATTGCTCTGGGAGTACCGGTCCACCGGCTTGACATCAGAAGTTTCCGTCTCCGACTGTCCGCCCGGGGCCCGTCCCGCCGGTGGCGCCATCTCGTTCTTGATGTAAGAATGAGGTGGCATCGTCTGGCCATACTGTGACAGGTGATGCTGTGGAGCGTAGTGTGGGTGGGAAGAAGGAGCAGTTGAATAGTATGGTTTCGAACTGTCATACCCGGATTGGCTCTGGTACGATTGCATGCCTTGCAGGTTGTTGTTGCCGGGAGGAGTCGTCGCTGGGGTCGTGGGCATCGACCGTGCGTTGCTCAACGTGGTATCGATTGACAATGGCTGAGTGTTCGGTACGCCAGAGTTCATGCCTTGGTTATTCCAGTCATACGAGCTGCTCTGGTTGGAAATGCCCATGAGACTCGAGGCGCTGGCGGGCGGAGTGGGAAACGTATGTGCCCGGTCGAGGGTGGGACGAGCACCAGGCTGCGAGGACATCGTAGGGGGCTGAGGCATTTGCGAAGGAATGGGGTTCTGCATGGAGTGATGGTGGTGCAGAGCGGGCGGCTGAGAGGCTTGGGGAGTTCGCGCAGATGGTGGGCCCTCCAGTCGCCGTTGTTGCGATTCCTGCACGACCATATTCGTCCGAGTCTGGTTTGTCGGATGGTACAGCAAACCACCGATATTGTGCACGAACAAGGGGTAGAGCAGATCGGTGATCTTTTCCTTGTTGGCAAACTCCAGAGCGCGCTCGAAGGGGATCCTGCATTCGATTTAGCCATGAAGCCTCATCACGACTTAATAAGCACATACCACACTCCCTTTAGGTGCATAGGGCCAATCTTGACAACATGGCGGACCTTCTCGCTTTTGAGGATCCCGTCCCGACGACCTCTAGTCATACCAGCTACGTTGAGCAGCTTGGTACCGTTGATCATGTGGTTGTCTATTCGTTGTTAATAACTCTGTTCTTCCGTCCGTGACGGTTCAGAAATGCTTACCCTCTCGACGGGCAACACAGACGCCCTTAGCTTCTACCTGATAACAGAGGCTCCCTTCGTCTTCCCACAAGGTGGCAGTGACTCGCGGCTTGGCACCTGGGGGCGCCAACTGCCCAGAGGTATCATAGACAAACCCTTGCATCGGTGTTCCCGTGGTGTTGCCATAGCCCGGCGTTGTCACTGTGTGGCTGTTGACTGCTAAGGCAAAGTTAGTACACACAAGCATGGATACAAGACTCAATGTAACTTACCAGGCAAAGGCAGCAATTGAGCAGGCACCTGGCTGCTCATCGATGTCGTTGGCGGGGGTGGCGCGGGCTGGGTCGAGGCAACACCGCCAGGATAGGCATATTGCGAGTAAGAGCTGGCAGGACCATAGGTCGAGGCTGGCTGCAGGACAGGCGGTTGCTGGTGATATTGCGGATAGTGGGCCATCGCTCCTGCCGTCGCCGCTTGAGAAGCGTACGGCTGCGTGGATGAGAGATGCGACGAGTGCACATCCATGTAGGATTGCGTTTGGTTCATGCTGCCCAGGGGGGTAGGATTCGGGTAATAGCTGTCGCTCACCGGGTGCTGAGCAACGGTGTAATCCTGCGGGGCGGACGATTCCAGGGAGAGACGGCCGGGGCCACCAGCTACAAGATCAACAGACGGCGGCGGAGTCCTGGCCTCGCTGACAGTCGGTGCGGTCCCGGACGATAGGCTTGTCCGAGCGCTTGAGCTGGTCGAACCTGGAGCCGACTCTTCGTAGCTCGCCCTGTAGGACTGGCCCGAGACGATCGGCTGCGAGGCCGTGGGAAGACTGAGTGCCGGAAGTTTGTCACCAGACAACAGAGGTCGTTCCGCGGCGTGGTGGTTGTACCAAGGGATATCAACAGGACCTCTTGTGTGGACCTGGGAGATCGACGGTAGCTCCAGCTTTTCGGTTTGACGGGTAACGGTTTGAAAGTGTAGTAGCAAAGGAGCACTGGGAACGTCGAACTATGGGCGTCCGGCGTACCGTATGTGAGATATAATTCGTACCTGTATATTGCCGTTCTTTTCTTTTTGTTCTTTTTGTAGAGGTCACGGATATGAGATTCGATGTCCGCGTCCAGAAGTCCGTCGTTTTCGTAAGAAACAAATGAAAAAGCCAATTCTCACGAGAAGGACTTGTGAAGTTCAAAACTGAGTTGCTTCAGGAAGCGGTGCAGGTAATGCAATGATCAAATCGTGGAAGGTCGTCGAAAGTCGTAACCGTGAAATGTTTCAAGACTCGTCGCTGGACAGAGGAAATCGCTATGCAGGGTGTACTGACAGAAATCTACATCCACTAAACTTTTCTTCGACAGAAGGTGTGTAGTTTTTGGTCGTCACGAACAAGATAGCATGGAAAGCGAGACGAGAAAGGGATCGCAGATTGGTCAACAAAACTCGCTCAACCAGATCAGAAGCAGGGAATCATGGGTCTCGTTCAAATCGTAAGGAAGATAGGGATGTGAGGGGCGACGCGAAGTTCCAGCATCGAACGTCGAAACACTGCTTCTCAAAAACCCCCAATGTTGTGTGCCGAGTCGAATGTAACTGGTGTCTATCAGGTGGGAAGATGGTGATAGCTCGTTGCAGGTCAGACACCGCTCGACGGATCGACAGTGGAGTCAGAGCAGTCTAAAGATAATCGCAGAAGCAGAGTAAGCAAAGCGTTCAGGTCATTAACAGGGTCATGCAGAAAAAGGAAACATGAAGCATGGAAGGATGGAAGCAGAGTGGTTGAGTTGAGAAGATCAAGGCGGGATCCTGTAGGTATGTATAAGAGCCATCCAACAAACGGAAGGGATGGTACGGTGACGACGCGGCAAAGGGAGACTGGTGCAGGATCATAAAAATAAAAACAAATAAAAAAAAGAGAAAAAGCAAAAATAAGGAAAAAAAGAGAAAACCTTCTAGTTCGGCGGCAAATAGAAGGAGAAAAGAGAAAAAATCGAAGATCAAACTCTCAGAGGGTCCAGATTGGGGAGATCAAACCAGAAATGGAAGACGAGGCTCGAAGGCGGTGGGAGGCAAAGAATGATTGAGTGCATTTGCATTTGCATTTGCATAGGACATGGACATGGACATGGACATAGGACCAAGGACCAGAGGAAGAGGTCAGGCAGACAGGGAGATCATGTACGGAAAAGTGGAGGCTGGGGGGGGGGAGGGGGAGTAATAGTCCCAGTCCTGGTAGAATGGAGAATGGAGAATTGGAGATTGAGAGATTGGTGTAGACTGGTACTGGTACTGGTACTGGTAGGTACTGGTAGTACAGCAAACGCAGGACAAGACTGGACCTCTCAGGCTAAGCCTAATAGAGCTCTGCAGCAGCTGGCCCAGGACAGGATTGATTTGTGAGACAGGTCGGTTGGAGTGCGGAAAGTGGAAGAGAAGGAAAGGGTTGGTTAGGAAAGAAAAAGGAATGGTGATTGTAGGGCTATGGGTACCGACTTTTCTCTCTTTTTCCCTCTGATTTAGATTATTCCCTTGTCTTGCCTTGGGAGCTGCAATGTCCTAGGGTAATATTGTATGCATGCATGTACGGCAGAGAGCTGGGCAGGGAAACTTAGATCAGAGGTAAGCTCTCATCCATGGAACGAAAATCATCAATCCTGAATCAATGGATGGGCCGAGGGAGGGGAAGGTTGGTAGCGACGATTGTGTAAACTTGGGTTGGGAGGGGAAAAAGGGCGAAGAGAGGGGGGGGCAGCCGCTGGGCTTCCGCGTTTTAGTGGGAGGCTGGTGGTCTTCTAGCCAAAAGAGGTTTGGGAGGGAAGAGGGAAGAGGTCGGAGGAGGAAGCAGCTGTGAGGTAAAATGGAGGGAACAAAGAAAGGGTGGATCAATCTCAGACAAGGAGACCAGGACGAAGAAGGTTATTCCGGGCGTGCAATAGACATAGACAATGACAGCCTTCGAATATCGAAAGAAGGGTTCCAGGGGGATAAGGCAAGCCAGCAGGCACGGGAACCTTCAGTCTATCTTTGGATACCCGTTCACCCACCAAGCTATGGCGGAGACTGGTTGTATGTATCTTTCGATCGAAAGAAGGGTGACTGAGAAGCGAACTCAAGTCTCCAGCAGAACATGTAGTAAACACAGCAAGGTAGGAGATCGGCAACAACACAATCAATGAACGCAAATATAATGGAAAATAGTAGGCAATAGCAGTAGAGTAGCAGGAACAGAAATGTCAACATACCAACAACACGTGTAATGACGAGACGATGTTCTATCGATAGACAGTGGGCTGGATAAAACTGCTGCTGCGCGGGAATGTAAGAGTAGCTGCAAGGCAACTTGGGTGTTGCAAAATGTTTCTCTCTTACCCTCTCTGCTGATGGATTTCTGCGTCGCTTTCCTTCGTTTATCTAAGCCCTCCCCCGACCGGGTATGGATCCTTATTCCTTCGGTGCTGGAGAAGCAGAGCAGAGACAGGGCGGGCACTTGTGGATCGCTCGACGGTCCGTCAACAAACTACTGCTTAGTAGCAGTCCTGGTTCTTGGACAATAATAAATCAGAAAAATCCAATAAATCAAAAGGACAAAAAAGAAATTGTCAAGGAGTTACTGTAGACAGGGTACGAAGATTAAGTGTAATAATAAGAAAGATAAGAATTTAAAAGAAGAAATCATGATATAATGACAATAATTTAGCACGAAAAGGAAAATGGGATAATAATAATAGCAAATACCAGGAAGGAGAAAAAAAAAAATAAAAATAAAAAAAGAATGAAATAAAAAAAAAAATAAAAATAAAAAAGATGTGGATCGGCTAAGCAGTAAACGATGGAGAAAGTGGCAGTGGGATTTTCTGGGTAGAAGACCGTGCGTCTTTTTTGGCAGAAGGGCGGAGAGATACACCGTGTGGACGGGATCTGCTGCTTCTTCTGCTCCTGTTGGTACTTGTAAGGTACCTAGGCTTGATTCTTCCCTCACTGTGGCAGGATTCAGAGTCTAGAATGAACCTGAAGCCCAATGCTGGGTGTCAAGCTCAGACAGACATACAGAGAGATACAACCACAGAGAGAGAGAACGATCCTCGCTCGCAGAACCGCCACGAAGCAAGGACCACCGCCGACCGGATAAGCTAAACAGGTCTCCGGAAAGGAACCACCGTTTGGGTTAAAGAGGACGATGATCTTTGCTGAAGCGCTGTCTTGCGGACTCGGCCACAGCGATTGGTCCGAGAGAGGAAGGATAAATTTGGTACAGCACAGAACAGCAGGTGGCAGGAATTAAATGACAGTCAGGTTGTGCAGGAAAATAGAGTAACCAAGAATAATAATAATGAGAGGGGGGGAAAAGGAAAAGGACTGAAATACCTGTTTCAAGAGCTTGAATAGTTGGATTATGGAAGAGCTGCTGATGACGGTGATGATGATGGTTCAAGGAAATGAACAACGTCTGTTTCTGCAGGGTCGGGCAATGGTTAAAAACAACTCACGCACTGCAAATCAGCTCCAGGATCACTTCTTGGATTCAAGAGGAATGAGCTGTTGAAGCGTGGATAATTATTATAGTAAAACACCATGTCATTACCTCTGTTCCATAAAGCTCAGGGATTATCTATTGTACGTATTTGCGGACCTAGGGTCAGTAAGCTACGAAAAGAGAATAATATCAAATTGTACAAGTAGTTTGGCCCCATATTCCTCTTGATCCCATCAAATTACAGATAATTACTGACGGGAGGGTTGCAACTTGCAACTTCGAGACGAATACTGCACAGGCTATCTCCAGAGCAAAGTGTTGGGATCGATCGTGTTACTGTAAGTAATTCGATCGTCCTGCACTGCTAGGATGATGCTGGATCGTTTTAGGCGGACGATCCGTGGCCCAATCTAAATGCTGAGCGAAATTATTCCTTTTCCTTTTATTTTTATGTATCTTTTTGATTTTCTTTTCTTCATTCAGGATCGACAAATGACAAGACCTTCTGACAAATTGACGAGAGTGTTTGAGTGACTTAAGGATTGTTGACAAAACATTAAAGCCATATTCCTTGTACCAGTTGTACCTCTCCCAATTGCAGAATACCTTTGTTTTCAACTCGAGTTTATAATTGACTAACAGAAATTCCATGACTTCAATCAGCCAGATGAACCATGGTTATCAAGAGGTTGTCTCAACAACGCGAACCAGGAAATCAACCGACCGAATCCAGTAATCCGTCAATTGAGAGGGATACCAGTAGCAGAGATAAAGAACCATGCAACTGTGATGACTGCAATGCGCAGCGCTGATCGAGATGAAAGCTTGAGGCAAGCAGTCGGCAAGCCAGTCCTCGCGCCAAGTTATGTATGCTGTCAGGTTGAGCTAAACTCGATAGTCAACGCACGAAAGATTAGACAAGTTGCAAGTTGCAACTAGTCCTCCGTAACTACTGTACGATCATATCGATACTCGATAGCGAAATGCAAATAAGACAGCTGCAAGATTTCCGCAAGTCTAAACGGGCGGTGGATCATAGAAAGATAGCACCAAACTACTGTCATGTAGAGAAGCGAGAAGCGTTTGGTACAGATCCAACGATCCACGAACCTCGGATACGTCGAACAGGTAGGTAGCAATCATTGCCCTTCTACCAGTACGTTACTGCTCCCGTCGCCTCTCGACTAGGTTTATGATAATGACACCCGCAAAACACCGAAGACATCGGATTGGTTTTTTTTTCCGAGCGACAAGTATCGCTTTGACACTTGTAAATCACCATTTCATGGAATGCCGGATGTCAATACGAGCTGTTTACAAGGGGCTCCACGAGCGGACTAGAGGGCGCCAACGATGAGTAGCTTCCGACCAAGTGGATCCGCCTCGGGGGTAGAGGAACCCATTGGCCATGGCGTCATCCCCAACCCTGCTAGCCGGTCCACTAGTAGATATGTATCTATTGGTGTGGGCGACTGTATGTATCAATGGATTAAGGCTTCGGGACGATCTGGTGGGCGTTATGGTGCGGACTGCGGGCCCGCCAGATACAAACCTAAAGAAAGAAAGAATGGAAGAAGGAAGGGAGGGGTTTGAAAGCAAGACAGCTCGATCACCACTTAGTCAAGACAATTGGATTGTGATTGCTGACAAAGTATCTAAAGCAAGCTGGTCATTAGCGTTGAAGTTGGGAGTGGTGGTCAAATCCGAATCGCCCAACATTCCAGACCCATTCTCCACTCTCCATTATTCTGTGGAAGAGTACACTCACTGTATGGAGTAGTCAATGCTAATTCAGTAAATGTATCAAACATGAGGCAATTAAGTAAGTCTTCTTTCAAAAGGGGGGGAAATGTCAGCAAGTGAGGAAGGACCATGTCACACAAAAAGCCGCAAGAGAAGAAGAAACCAGCCAGGATGAGCGAGATGACAGGGATCGGTGCAGATGGCAGGGATGGAACCACTGGTCGAGAAAGCACCACGAAAGTCGGCGGTGGCGCGCGAGGAACAGTCGATCCAAGTCCATATTTCTCATGCTATCATGGGAGAATCTATCAACAGCAGATATGAGCGCCGAAGAGAGGCCCGTGTCAAGACTGATCATCATCAATTACCTACAGAGTACTGTTTAGGTAAGTACTGGTGTATGAAATTCCGTAGTAAATCTTGACTTTCAACATAATGATGATGAGTCGGATGATATCAAATTTCCAGCAATAGTCGAGTGAGAATTGACGCATGAATCAACTAGTTCCCTCATTGGAAGCTTCTATGGATACCGCGTCTGACATGGAGTCTTGGATGTCTTCCAGAATGCTGATGTATCAAAACCTACAAAGTCGGTCAAGGGAGCAGCCCAACCCCGTGACATGTCCACGATCCAGGCCGGAGTCTCAATCAACTTTTCCCTTTATTGTGTTGTACGTACTTAATTAAGTATCCTGACTCTTACCAAATTAAGTGCTCGTAGTAATCCTCCGCGTGATGATTGTGTCTAACCAAGTTAACCAACCCTTTACGGAGACTATCAATATCTGCCAAGAGTCAAGATCCTCTATCAGAAAGTATTCTCCAATAGGATGATGTGATCTATGCCAATACTCCATGGTAGGTATTGTTGCCTAGGGGTAGTAAAATCCCAATTCGATTGACGGTCAAAAGAGTCAAGTCAATACTCCGGAGTATCGAGTTTCACATCATTTGACCTCTCTGTGTCTACCATCCTGTTGCAATAGAGTGTCTAGAGCACTAAATGCTAAGAAGCCCAGGCTCTTCCCCACATTGACCGGTTCTCTATCATCATATCAACCTACCGGACTAAGAAGCTCAGATCCATTCTCGTCGACCCAATACTCCGAGGAAGTTATCCCCATACAATGAAAATTTCTCTATCTTCGACAAGCGCAAGGGCGATATTGCGGTAAGCAGTGAAGCATCACTCAAGGCCTCACCGCTTTTTAAGATATACTTATGGTGGACGTCAAGCAATGTCAGTTGGACAGGTCCTATCATTTCAGCTGTCCCATGCTCGGCTGACAGGAGAAAAAGGAAGATTGATAGGCCAAGACGAGTCTTCTTGGATCAACTCTCGACCCCTTGCGTGAGGCGGGGCTACGGGGCTACCAATGAGCTAGTAATAATACGACTAGGCTAGTACGGCACACGTACGGGTACTACCGTAGGTACTGACCAGTCTGATATTTATCATGATTGATCCTCCAGGCTCCAGCTCAGACTCCACTCCGAGACGCTGACCCCACCACAGTTCTGCGACGTGCTCTGAGTCACCCCACTCTACTAGTCAGACTCATATTACTCAATCCGTTCATTCGAGCTATCTGACACAGTGATATGAAGGTATGCCAGACTCACTGTTCTCTTCTCGAACTCGCTGCACGACAGAATCAACCACTCGCCCAACATTCTGGCATCTTTCCTTATCGACTCTGGCGGCCACTCACACACAACCACCGCATAGCGGTGTACAGACTATATATGAGCCTAAATAATGAGCAGGGAAAGGAAAAGCATAGTACCGAGCTATGTAGCGCCTGAAGAGGCTAGAGGAAACTTGGAAAAAGGAATCCGCGGACGATCCTCTTGGGCACAGAAGAGCAGTCCTTCGTAGGCCAACTTGAACGGAATCAGTCCAAGTCCATTCTCCATTCTCCACGTTTCTGCTTGCCTTGAGATTAAGGCATAGCATCTAGTAATGCTTATGCACTCGGTGCAAGGAATTGTGCCAGTTCGATGCATGTCGAATGTATGTGCATAAATCTTGTTCGACTTTATATGCTCATGGTTGACGCCATGTGCTTAAGTCTACCTTGCAGGTTTCTGCCTCTGGGTCAACCCATTGTGGACTACAACCTCCCTAAGCGATACTATTGACAGACTCTAGATTGCCTTCAACATGGCAAATTGATCGATGAATCATTGTGATGAAGATCTACTGTGGTCATGGCAGACATGCTGCGGACTGTTACCGACGGCCCGACTCCCGCAGCCGCAGTACATACAGCAGATCCGTGTGGGGTGCTGTAGCTCCTATTCCTAGTCCATACTCCAAGTCTCTAAGGTCGTTTGAGCTTTGTAAGCTCATCATCGTATGATCCATTTGCTGGGGTCAACTGCTCCATGAAACATTGGAGATGAGTAGGGACAGGTCCAATCACAGGTTCCCATCTACTGATCGGATCGAGCATAGGCGCCTGCGGAGTCTTTTGAACAAAAGCAGTCAATTCTGACCCCGCTCGCTAACTCATTAGCCAAACTAGCTGGATGCTTTAGGTTCCGCAGCACAACCATGGATGAAAGCCAGCCTCAACCGCCTGGATCTTTAGACGGCCAGGGCTTTAGTCGAGAGTCTAGTCTTGGCTCTAGGTAGTCTTGGTGCCAGGTGTCAAGGCCTAAGGACCAATGTCATCCAGTCATCTGCCGAGTTGCCGCTGGTCATTGCGCTAGGACGGAATCCGCAAATGCACTGGCAATCAGTCAAGGCCAATGCTTGCAACCCTGCAAATTGCAGGCCTAACTTGGTGGCTCTGGAGGATGGTGATTAGCCAATCAAAAGTTTGTTGGACTGGTTCTTCATGACCATGGCCTGGAAAATGTGGGGCTTTCTTTATGGTTTGATTGACTGGTCTCAGTTCCTGGTTTCTTTATTATCTCTCCGTACTCCGTAGGCAACGAGCGGGTTAAATCGGCGCAGCTCAATCTGTCCTCTCGAGCATCACTACTCATGAGTCAGGAGTTATTGTATGTAGGCCTTAGCCAGATTACTATCGGGCCAATCATGATATCAATCAGGCTCACGCTGTCTATTGATCACCAAGCATAATGGCCATCAATGCCACTAATTTAAGCAACGGGGAAGGAAATCGACTAAATCAGACTGCTCCGAGTACTCACAGTAGCGACGGCTGTACCTTGCAGCTGCCATGCACTCCAACATCCGCACGTAACCTATCTTACTGCTCCGTATCCAAGACCAAGAACGAACGCAGCGAAGCTAGCGAAACCAACTATCTTTCTCGGCCTGGGCCTAGAAGCGACGTTTCGGTTTAGCTCGCAGCCAAGGACAGGACAGCAGTTCTTGACTCTGCAATCTGCATCCTGCAGGAATTTACCCAGGATTACTCCTATACCCCGTGGTCTACTGCACTCCGTATCCGCATGAAGCAGGTACAGTGCAGAAAGGAATCGGCTCTACTTTTGCAACTTGTATGTATCTAGAGAGTAACTTCGGGTACTGTTTCCTCGGTGCTCTGTCCTTCCTTTAGTCTCTCATAGACTCTGGCAGTCATACACGAATAGAACCCCTCCACGTTACACCGGACTGATATCGTTCGTGACCGGTGTGACATGGCAGGGATGTTACGGAGACATAGGCACTAGGTACCCCTGCTATGGATAGGTTCATACCGTCCTACTTGCAGTATCGGAATTTCCCTCGCCAATCACAGCTGCCAGCAGAGTCTAATCCACAGGACAAAGATTGTCAACAAGTCCTCCGTCTCCGTACAGATACAGTCAGCAATCAGCATCTTGAAACTCGACATGTGCAACCTTTGTATGCTGTGCCACTCTGTGCCTTCTAGAATCCGGCCTGGATGGAATACCCAGCCTATGTGCCTCATGGCAAGTTCCGAGGTGATCGCATCGCCTCGAGTTTTTCAATCTTCGCGAGAACGAAGGTGTAACCTCCACCAGCAGTCACAGGGATGCACCCATGCAAGCACTCCGAGAATATCTCCGCTGGACATTTGACCATCGACAGGGCCGATTTCACCTACCCTGGTGATCTCTCGCCATGCTCGAGTCAGCCATGTCCATGTCCATGTCATATTCTCCGCCCCTGACCGAAACGAAACGCCGAGGAACCAATGATCTACAAGGCTCCTGTCTTGCTGATCCTGGTGGCGCGCGCGATAGTCCGTAGATATTGCTCCGAAGTGATCCGCTGTCTTGATAGGTTGATGATGCATGGGGGTTAGATTATCAGCGCCAACGGTCTGACTGTGCGGAGTATCAGCTCCAGCTTTAGCCTTCAGCTCCTGGCGCTTGCTGCTACAGTCTACAGCCTAGTCCTACAGGAAGTGCTGACTGCTAAGCATCGAGGGCCACGGGATTAGGATAGTAACTGGTGATTATACATGATGTGCATTGCAGGTAATTAACCTTACATTGCATCCCGTAGCTGCCTTTTTGCAGGATGCAGAGAATAGCTTTGGTGGTCAATAGGGTCTAGGACAGAAGGATCTCACTTGTCAGGCGACACATATATTCCTAGGGTCCGTTATCTTCATTCAACGAGTCCTCTCCTTTCGTGCTGTACCCTTGTAATGTATTGAGTTAATGAAATAAGATCCGACATCTTCCATCCCTGCCAGGATCAATCGCTAGGATGATCTCTGGCGTGTAACCACACAAAGCAGAATCCCTGTTCCGTCTTGACTTTGAGACTTGGACAAATCCAAATCCCTAGGTCCGCACGGAGAACGTAGAATATCTGTGCAACAAGCCATCGACAAATGACCAGGGTGTGTGAGCATACTGTCGATGACATTGCGCCAATCCCTGAAGGTAGAGTTGAACATACAATCGCAGTCATCACGGACCTCCTTGGACTCGGAGGGACTTCCTCAGATCGTCCTCATCCAGATGAGCGTTATCCGGAGTGTGGCCAGGCTCTTAGTATCTACGGTACTATCTACTCAACGAGAATAGAGGGGCAAGGTGACGAAAAATGAACCACAGCCATTGGTGGAACAGATCGCTCATCCTGGCCCTGCACATGTTTGAGGGGCGTCAGAGGCGGATCGACTGGCTGTGGGAGCGACCACGTAGTCGACGAGGGGACACGGGTCACCCGTGATGCAGCGAACCGTGAGCCTCTCTTATCCAGGATGTGTATGTCACTGGGTAGAGGAGAAGGTCTAATAATAAAATACTGGCAATGAGGGGACTAGCTGAATCAAGGAAAAGAACAACTGATCTTGAATCGGGCCCGAGACTACTCACGTCCGCCAACTGGTCAAGAATCACCACTTGGCACCTGGTCACAACAACGGTCAAGTCCGTCAGGTATCATCCAGAAATGATTGTATCATTAGTATTACCGAGTCAGAAACTATGGTAGCCAAATAATCAATCAATGATCGATTCATGGCCTGACCGCCGATACCCCCTTCGCCCTCGCCATCCCCCTTGCTTGATGGCGTGGCGCTGGCTGGAAAGGGAATGATTCTTACCCTGCTCCCTAGTACCGGACATAGTACAGTAATTACCCCAGTGGAGCAGGGTCTGCCAGGTCTGGCCATTCTTAGCTATCTGATTCTGGCAAAAATCGCTATGGCAAATGGCGGGATCCAGGTTTCAGCTGCAACGACCCGTTGGTGCATATGCGAGTGTTGAGGGACCAGGGTGGATGTACTCCGTGATAGATGATGTTGAACCGATCCACGTCCATCCCCGCTTGCCAGATCATCATTTTTGATTGCCTTGGCTTTGGTCCTTTGTCGACTGTTGAGGTGTTCGCTGACTCCGGAGTGGCTCGCTTGCGGGAGTTGGAGATATCAAATGGGATATTCACTACGGAGTGCTGCACATGACAAAGTTGATACTCGTGATCTCCAATGCAGAGGTTCTGAAGGCGCGGCGGTCACCAGTCGGTCTGTTCATGCTCAAGATATGACAAGCATGATCTACTTTGTCTCATACACTTACAGACTTACAGTAGCCAAAGTGATAATCATCGCTGAAATGATCCATCATCTGTCAAGAAATATTGCACACAGTGCATGACGTAGCCGTGTTTTTCTGTATACATCTGTACTACCTTAGAGTACTGTGTACAGCACAGCCCAATATGTACTTACTGCGCCATTAGGCAGTATGTGCTACCTCGATCCTCTGCATGACTCGGCAGTGCATGAATCACCCAGGTATACACGTGTATCTGCATACAGAACGAAGACTTCAAGACATCAGCATCATGCCCAGATCACCACCGCAGGAATGTAAATCTTTTCCTTGCTCATCCAACCCAGCCAGCCACTACTATCAACAGTCCATTGACCGCAACCTTGTCCTCACCGTCTTTTCCATAGCCGAACTGCTGAGTTTCGATCTCGAAGGCTGATAGTATCCCTCTCATTGTACTCCATTTCCCTGTATCTCAGCTCAACTTGTGCACCGTACACTGATGCTGCACAAGTCCTTATGCCTTTATGCAAAGCGATGTAGTCAACCTTATTTTGATGCCGGCGTCGACGTCGAGTACTGTAAATGTAGAGTGTATACAGCAGATGTACCTGTTCTTGAGCTTGTGATCAACCTTGGATATGAACAGAACAAGGAGGCATGCAGTCCGTATAGCGGCAGAGTACTGTACATCGGACAGGGATATGGCTTGGAATCAACTTGATACACTGCACGTTGACCAGATGCATAGATGTGAGATAGACGTGCTTATATGTAAGTTTATTAGGACTTCGCGCTTCATATACTATCGATTGACACTGACACCGAGGTGGTTCTATTGCACTATTCTCCGGGATTGAGCTTGCGGATGTCAGTGACTATATACTCTCATCATCAAAAACCTGACGAGCAAGCTCCAACACCCTGGCATGAATCTCTGGGGGCGCCGCTACCAAACCCACATTCTCGCTGAGCTGCCTCCCCATGCCAAAATCAAACGCTTTCCCTCGCAGATCCGTAATCTTGCCCCCCGACTCCTCATACACCAGCATCCCACCAGCGTGGTCCCAGACATAAGGATGGAAATCCCTCTCCTTCGGGATCCAAATCATCACATCGCAAGCCCCAATGGCAAGCGCAGCGTACTTGACCTGCATGGACCAGAGATCCGTCACCGTTTCCTCCGCGATCCCTAACCCATCTCGCACAGCGAGATGCTTCTTCACCGCGATGAACGGGCTCGCCAGACTGTCCGCAAGGCGAAGCGCGCCGTCTCCCGCCGAGCGAGCCGGCCAGAGCGGTTCTGCCGGCTCAAGACGCGAACGTGTCAATCGCCGCGTCCAGGCGCCATGGCCCTTGACAGCAGCGAGCATCATGCCGTCACCCTCCCTGTCGACGTCATCCTCACCGACCCGCGCACTGCGGAACGCAAGATTCGGATACCCCACCACGCCCACCTTCTGCTCGCCGCCCTCGACGAGCGCCACGGAGACGGCATACTGCTGGCCCTGGATGAAGGCTGCCGTCCCGTCAATGGGATCCATGATCCACGAGCGTCTGGCCCCGCTCGGCGTCATGGCCTTCATCATGGACAGAAACGTCGACGAGATGATGATGGTCACGAGGAGGAGGATGCTTGCCCAGCTCATGTGTTGCGTTTGTACGACGGTGAGATCGTGGTTGACGGGGATCCAGTGGAAGGCTATGGCGGCGACCACTAGAGAGAGGGACTTGCCATTCCGAGGACGGTAATCAGGAGGACCACGCGTCTACCAATGCAAAGTTGGCGAATCCGAACAGGAAATTCGTCGCGCCGACCACCATCGACACTGCGGCGGGTTTGTTGAAGCCCACCATCGCGAAGAGCGTGGCCGAATAGTACATGAGGGTGTTGAAACCGCCTAGCTGGGATACTGCAGTCCCATTAGCGCTGTGGAGGTGAGAGATACGAGGGTACGTACTGGCCATGACCATGCTGGCAGTGACGAGAGCCCGCAGGTTCTCTCATACTGTGAAGAGCTGTTTCATCTGCCACCACAGGCTCCTCTCTGCGACAGACACCGCCGCTTCTTCGATGGAATGCTGCATCAACCGGGCTTTTGCATCTACCTGCTGATCGGTGGCCACTTTCCGTGCCTCTTCACCCGGCTATGCGAGATTAATTGACGAGGAGTCTCGGGGCACCGTGGCATTGCGGCGCCCAGCATCAGGGCAGGAATCGCCCCGATCAGCGCGCCTCCGGAGGTGATGGAAGTGATCAACTCTTGCTGGCTAGAGGATAGGGTTTTGCCTAGGTCTGTTCCAGTTGACCAGTACAGCGGAGATGACGCCAGTATCGTAGCCTACAGTTGGTTAGGTTGAGCTCCATGGCATATCGGTGTGGATACTAACCGAACAGGAATCCCCCATGGACACCGTACAGGCAATTAGCCACACAGTCTTTTCCGGGTCGGTCATCTCGATCGAGTCATCTGGATTCTCGTCTCCAAGATGCTCATCATGGACGGCTTCATCGAGTCGGCGTCGGAATCCATTTCGGCCAATCTACGTCGGTATACTGGGCACACTGGTATAGAGAGCTAGGATGGTACTGACTGAACAGTGAGGTCAAAGCATTTATATAGGTTGCATCCATAACCCTCACGCCAAAACCTCGTCAACAAAGCCGAGCACACTTGAGAATCGACAGATATCATCAAGCCGAACGAGACTCTACGCAACATGATCCCCAGGTTTCCCCGCACTGATTCCCCAGCGATCTGCATGTTGACTCCATACTGTTCAGTGCATTCATCGCAGGGAACATCCGGCTATCAGACATCAGATACCGGCATGGCTTGCGGAATGAACTCCTCTTATGAAATCAATAACCGATCCTCGCACTTGTCAGCTCTATCTGATGTTCCTTGGTTGCCCCGAAGCATATCGTGGTGGCAAGCCGAAGAGGAAATATTCTCCGCACATGCATGGCAGATCAGAGTCCTTGTAGGAGGAACTATTCTATGCTGATGACATGGCGATTGCCATGACAGTCCGCAGCCCTCCATCTTCGGTTCCCTTACTCAAAGGTCTCATTATAGGTCTTTCTTGTCTTCGAAGATATAAGAGCCTCTGGCCTGTCTACTACGATGTCATGAACCTGATCTTCCGGCTACTAGACTATAGTCTATACTTCTTCTGTTGAGCACAGCCCGCGACCATCAAGTCCGCAACATGTGGTCACTTTTCACAATTGCCCCGTATGCATGCATCCTGGGCCTCCTCCTCTTTATCTATTTCGTTGCCTATCCATTTGTGGAGTACATTCGGGACCCAAAAGGTGAGTTAGAAACCTGTTCTGGTCTTATTCTTATGGCAACGAGCTAACTTGTTAGGCCTCCGGAGATATCCCAACTTCTCCCTCTTCTCAGGCATGTCTGCCATTCCTTTCATGGTGCTCGCATCCCGAGGCTTTCGTTCCATGGAGCTCATGAAGCTACATCGGAAACACCCCGTCCTCCGCACCGGACCCAACACGCTGTCATACGGGGACGTACGTGCCATCAAGGACATCTACGGGCACAACACCAAGTGTGCCAAGGATCCGTCGTACATTGTCACGGCAGGCACACATTACCATCTCGCCGATGTGGTCGACAAGCCCGAACACGCGCGCAAGCGCAAGGTGCTTTCCTCGGCGTATGCGCTCAAGAACCTGGAGACGTGGGAGTACAAAGTCAGCGACAAGCTCGAGCGGCTGATCGCGCACTTTGACCGGGTCTGCACGAAACCGCCCTCGCAGGCTGTGGTGGAGGGCAAGGCGGCGCCGGATCCTGCGGATCTGACTGTGGACTTTCGCGCGTGGACCAACTACTTCACTCTCGATGCCATTGCCGACATTGGTCTCTCGGAGAAGCTGGGCTTCCTGGACAGCGGGAGCGACGTGTGCACTGCCGAGAGAAAAGACGGGACGGCGTACGAGGTCCCCCTTCGCGAGGCACTGTATCCGACCGCCCGCAAGCAGTCGCTGATTCTGTGGAATTACGAATGGTACCCGGTGCTCAACAGGCTGGTGAACGTCATCCCGTTCTTCGGGCGGATGCAGCGCTCGGCAGACCACTGGGACAACATCGTGTGGCGACGAGCATCCGAACGCCTCCGTCGCTATGAGGCCGGCGAGAAACTGGACGATTTCTTCCAGGCGCTGATGGAGGACAAGAACGGGCATGCGAACAACCTGGAATGGGGCGAGATCGTGGCCGAGGTCAACATCATGATGAACGCCGGCAGCGTGACCACCGCCATCGCGATCGCCAACGTCATGTACCAACTCCTCAAAAACCCGCGCTGTCTGGCCAAACTACGCGAAGAAGTCGACGCCGTCCTGGACGACGATGAGATCATCGCCCCCTACGACAAAGTCAAGCACCTCCCCTACCTCCGCGCCTGCCTCGACGAATCCCTCCGCATCTTCCCGCCCACCTCGCACGGCCTCCCGCGCCAGACCCCGCCCGAAGGCATGGAGATCCTGGGCCAGTGGGTACCGGGCAACACCTCGGTGAGCATCTCGGCGCTGGTCGCGCACCGCGACGAGACGGTCTTCCCGCAGGCGGACCGGTACATCCCCGAGCGGTGGCTGGGAGAGGAAGGCAAGGCGCTGCAGCCGTACTTTGTGGCGTTCTCTGCGGGCGCGCGGTCATGTATCGGGCGGAATATCTCTTACCTGGAGCAGACCAAGGCGATTGCCTCGTTGGTGCACCGGTACGAGTTTGCCCTGCCTCATCCTGGTTGGGAGTTGAAGCGGTTGGAGACGATGAACTTGATCTTGGGCGATATGCCTGTGAAGGTGTGGAGGAGACGGTAGACATGATTAACATCGCCATGATATTCCATTGATTCTTTGCATTGAAGATACTCGATAGCATAGCGTAGCCTGCATAGTAGTACATATCGTGCATAGTGCGAACTAGGTACTCGTCCACTAGTACGAAAAAAGATAATCCCACACAATTCCCTCGTCCTCCGTCAACCTCATCCTCATCCTCATTCCTCCCTCATCAAGATACCTCCACAATAAGAAAATGGGCTTCCATCCAATCGAACTCCGCATCCAAGTCCTCTCCCTCGCAGCCTTCGGCGTCGAAACAAAGGCCATAGCAGCAGGGCTGGACATCCCCCTTCGCAGCGTCCAAGAAATCATCCCCCGCGCCAAAGCGCGGGGATTCGACCCCGCAAAGAACCCGCGGGTCAAGATGGAGTATGTGGAAGATGCGGAGCGGTCTGGACGCCCGAAAAGGGGAAATAGGGCGATATCAACGGAGTCGCAGTCGCAGGCTGACTCTGGGTCTGGTTCTGGGCTTGAATCTGAGGCTGAGGCTGGGGGGCGTGAAGTCAGTGCCTGAGGCCGGAGCCGACGAGGGGAGTTTTCCCCGGCGGGGAATGTTTCCATTTAGGGAATGTACAGAACTCCTGTCTGATGTGCTGTCAATCTTCTGTGATATCACCTCTCCTACCTTGGACGCGGATTCCTGCCTTCTTGGTTTATTGCTCTGTGCCCCGCTGCAATGCACGGTCAAAGACCGATACTTGCGCGATGAAGACGCTGTTTGATTGCCGTCGGATGAGATGAAGGCAATGGTCTGTGTTAGCTGGGTCATAGTTTATTCCTGCGATTTTGGAGAGCTGGTCTCGTAAGGAAAGTTACCCCATGCGTGGCGATGACCCTGTTGTCTTTGATGTGCATATATCTGGGCTTCCTCCGAATGTCTCCCAGTAATGACCATTGACAAGTGACTGTATTCATTGTCTACCACTGCATTATGTCGCTTTTCTCTCAGTGGAGCTCGCACTCGCCCGAGATCCTGCGGGAACTCTTCAAAGTAATCACCCCTGCAAGTGTAGCCGACTATGCTGCCTTGACTGTCCTCAGCATCATTGGGGGAACCTATGTCTCCCGAGGCATCCTCTGGGACCAGTCCGATCCTTATCTCCATCCGGTGTACGAACGGCCGCAACTGAAGAATGGCGGCGCGGCTGGCTCCAATGTCAACAAGCAGACCCGTAACATTGCCCAGAAAATGGACGAGACGGGCAAGAACATCGTGGTCTTCTGGGGCTCTCAGTCCGGCACGGCCGAAGGCTTTGCGCACCGGTTGGCTCGCGAGGTCTCGCTGCGGTTCGGCCAGGAGGCCATGACAGCCGACTTATCCGATTACGATCCGGACTCTGTCAGTATGATCCCGGACTCCAAGCTGGCTATCTTCATTCTCTCGACCTACGGCGAGGGCGATCCCAGCGACAACACCGCCGAGTTCTGGGATTGGATTCACAAGACCCAGAATGTCTCCCTGCCCAACCTCCGCTACGCCGCTTTCGGGCTGGGCAACAGCAACTACAAGTTCTACAATCGGGTCGTCGACGTCGTCGTGGAGGCTCTGGATCGGTTTGGGGCCAGGTCGTTGATGCCCGTCGGCAAGGCGAACGATGCCGAGGGCACAACACAAGAGGATTTCATGAGTTGGAAGGAGGATCTGTTCGCCACGTTCAAACAGCAGCTGGGTTTTCAGGAAGGCGAAGTCAAATACATGCCTACGCTGTCCGTCCAGGAAGACGAGTCGCTCGAGCCCATCGACCTTCATCACGGGGAACCAGACAACCGCCGCGACTCGTCCAAATCCGCTGCTCAATGCTCCCCCGTACGGGCAATCGACATCACCAGCTCCAGGGAACTCTTCGCCTCCGCCGACCGCCACTGTCTTCACATCGAACTCGATCTCAGCAGTCAACCCGAGTTCACATACAAGACCGGTGATCATCTGGCCGTCTGGCCGGGCAATCCGGATGCCGAAGTGGACATCCTCCTCAACGCCCTGGGACTTCCCCCTTCTCGCCACGAGGTACCCATCAGCATCACATCGCTCGACCCAGCAACTAAAGTGAAAGTGCCCACCCCCACGACCCCCATTGCCCTCTTCCGCTACTACCTGGAGATCTGTGCCCCCGTCAACCGCGACACTCTCCTCGGACTCGCCCAGTTCGCCCCGACACCAGCAGCCAAGGACTTCCTTCTTCAGCTCGGTCGCGACAAGACCGCCTACGCCAGCTTCCTCACCCACACCCACCTCACCCTCGGCCGGCTTCTGCAGCTCGCCTGCCCCGATACCCCGTGGACGGCCCTCCCCCTCTCCTATCTCATCGAGACTCTCGCCCCAATTCAGCCCCGTTACTACTCCATCTCGTCCAGCAGCGTCCTCGCCCCACGCAAACCATCCATCACGGTCCTCGTCTCCTCCGCCCCGCTCCCGGAGAACCCATCCCAATCCATCCACGGCCTCGCATCCAACTACCTCCTCGCCCTCTCCGCATCCCTCTCCTCGTCCGCCCACCCACACGGCCTCACCTACCCCCTCTCCGGGCCCAGCGCCTGCCTGACCAGCAACAAAATCCACGCCCACCTCCGCCGCAGCCGCTTCAAACTCCCGCTCATGAGCAAATGCCCGCTGGTCATGGTCGCAGCCGGCACGGGGCTGGCCCCCTTCCGCGCCTTCGTCGCCGAGCGGCGCCAGCTGAGCCTCATTGGGAAGGAAATCGGCGAAATGGTCCTGTTTTTCGGGTGCAGGGCCCCGGCCGAGGATTTCATCTACAGAGAGGAACTGGAGGAGATGCAGGCTGCTCTGGGGGGGAAGCTGCGGGTCATCACTGCGTTCTCGAGGGAAGTCGGAGTCGGAGCCGGAGTCGGAGTCGGCTGCCCGAAAGTCTACGTGCAGGATCGTATCGCCGAGCATGGCGCGGAGGTGATCCGGCTGATCGGGGAGGGCGGCAACGTGTATATCTGCGGCCGGGCGGGGATGGCCCGCGAGGTGGAAAAGACGGTGGGGGAGGCGATGAGAGCGGCTAGGGGGTGGAGTGAGGCCGAACTGAACGAGTGGAGTAAGGCGATCAAGAGGAAGAATAAGTGGCAGGAGGATGTATGGGGATAGTTTTTTTGTCATACGATACGATGCCGTTTAGATTTTTATCAGCAATGAGAGCCATGAATCATGAACTTCTATTCTACCCCGGTTGCCCTCCAGCTTGTAATCATATCGTCCATAACCCATCTATTTACTCTACACTAGCAACTGATCATCGCTTCTCGGCAATCCGTTTCCACGCCTGCGAGAAAATCTGCTGCCAGATCCGGACCCACTGCTGCTGTTTGTACGAGAGCACCTTCTGCGGGTCGCGGAACGTGCCCGCGAGGATCTCCCGTATCCGCGCACTGAGGATCTTCAGCGCGAGCATGGACTTCCAGTCGCGGACCGCGAAGCGGATGCGGTTCGCGTCGATGGAGACAACGCCAGAGTACATCTGCAGCCAGTCAATCATTTGCATCTTTGCAAAGGTGAGGAGGGGCTACCTTGAACTCAGCCTCTCCGCACAGCAGCGCAATGGCAAAGTCGTCTACGGCGTTTGTCTCAAAGGCGTTGTAGTTCCGGTTCCGGCCCTGCATGATGTGGTAGTATGAGAGCCATTTCAGGGATGCGTCGGCCTGCTTGTTGACGGACGTTGGGTGCAGGGTGACGGACTGGTTGTTGGCGACGTTGCGCCAGCCTTTGCCTTCGCGGGTGAGCAGTTTCGGGTAGAAACTCCAGGCGATGACCGAGTTGACGACGACGTCGTTGCTGCTGTTCGTGTCGTAGTCCTCGGGGATGGTGAAGAATTGCCGTTGGCGGCCGCCCGATCGTGCTCTGCGTTGTGTGAGCTCAAGACAGACACAGGCTAGGGGTGAGAATACCTGTTCAGAGAAGTCTTTTGTGTCGGATCTAAGCTGAGGAGCCCTGCGTCTGCAAGGGAGACTATGAGCTGCATCTTGATGTCTTCGATGCTCAAAAGTGTCTGCGAACTGAGAAAGTTCTTCCGGCAAAAGGCATACTCGTTGGCCCCCGGCGTACTTCTCGTGCGCTTCCAGGCGCAGTATGCATTGTACACGGTCAGGAGGTCGGAATCGCCTGGACTAGAATTAGCATAGACCTCGCTTTATCAACAAGTCACCTACCCCTCTTGAATGAGAGCCTCGCAAGATCTTTCTGGTTGTTGGACCCCATAGTATTGACAAAAGGCGATTTGGATGAGAGAATGGCGGCAATGCTAACGCAAGCGTCTAGGCACTTGAAGAACACGCCATGGATGATCAACTTTCCGAGGAAGACGTCCAAGGGCAATTTGGCAAGCTGCATGCCCAGAGGAGTCAAGCTCTCCGAGTTTGTGAGAGCTTTGACTTCTTTCAGCGAGTCAATCGCACGGCGTATGTTCTTGGACGATGGTGGATCCAATGCCTCGAGTAGAGTCTGCTCCACTTCGCCGAGTTTACAGATCTTTACACGCAGCACAAGATCTTGCAAGGATAGCCGAAGCATCTCGGGCGTCTGCTGCTCTGCGAGCTGTGTGGTTGTCAGTATCAGATGAGTAAACGACAGGATATTGAACATACCAGCTTATCATGTCGATGCTTGGTGAACATGTGGAAACAAATACCGCTCTGGACTCGTCCAGCTCTTCCTCGGCGTTGTTTTGCATTGGCACGCGAGATAAAGGTCTCCACAAGCCTCGAAAGCTGTCGTCTCTCGTCAAACCTAAAATGTGTCAGCAGAGTCTTGCCGGAAATCACTACATGATACCCACCGCATCGTCTTTTCCTTGCCAGCATCAATGACTGCCGTGATATCCGGGATGGTAATACCTGAGAAGTCAGCATCTGATCAGCGTGGCAGCATTGCAAACATACCTGTCTCTGCAATATTTGTGGCAATTACAATTTTTCTCGTGCCCTCCGGAGGCACAATAAAGGCCTTTTCTTGGTCTTCGCTGGCAATGGAAGAGTGAAGTGCATGTACAATCCAGCCGGTTTGGAAGATAGGATCTGAGAGAATCTCATCGTTCAGACGACGAATTTCCGCCATGCCGGGCATGAAGACCAGGATGGCTCTGCTGTAGGGTGCCATCTCCGGTGTCGACGCGAGTTTCACAAGCAATTTTTTGATGAGCTGGTAGTCGAGACGATACTCGTCAAAATTGAGCACCGTTTCGCGAGTTTGCTTGGAGTATCCTTCGAGAGTGGCCAGCAAGCCACCAGCTGTGTCGCCTTCCCCATTCTCCGACGGCGTATCGTCCACATCTTCATCAAACACGGCATTCGCCTCGTTTTCCAGTAGGCGATAGTTGGTCAGCTCGATCGCATCCTCCAAGTACTTCATCTCGACAGGAAACATCCGTCCAGGTATATTCAGCACAGGAACGCCACCGAGGTATGAAGAAAAACGTTGAGCCTCGAGGGTAGCCGACATCAGTATCAACTTCAAGTCTGGCCTTTTCTGCATCAGCCGCCGGAGCACAATCAGAAGAAAATCGCTGTCAATGGACCGTTCATGAACCTCGTCAAGAACAACATGAGAAATGTCCTGAAAGTCGTCGGGACGCTCCAACATCCGTACTACCACTCCAGTTGTCCTGCATCAGATCAGTATGACTTCTGAAAGTCGGGGCATGATACATACGCAAATACCAGTCTCGTGGACTGGCTGACTTTGCTTTCCAACCTAACAGCAAAACCAATCAGAGACCGGGCCGTCCCAACGTCTGCCTTGCTCTCCCCAAGCTCCTCACTGACTCTGCGCGCCAGGGATATAGCAGAGATCCTCCTAGGCTCCGTCACATAAATCTTGCAAGGGCGACCTTGTTTCAACTCGTGCTCAAGGATGAATGAAGGTATTTGTGTGCTTTTCCCACTTCCCGTCTCACTGCAGATGATAAGGGCACGATGTGTGTCGAGCGTGTTGAGAATTTCGTCCTTGAACTCCCAGATCGGCAGGTTCATCCGTCCCTGAACCATGTGTTGGAAGGATGGTGTCGAGGATTTCTCCGCCCATATTCTCTTCAACTGCTCATCAGACTCCTGGACCCTGGCGCCGACCCTTCCAGGAGACTCGGCTTTGCCAGCTGCGCCATTCCTCCGTCGAAAATTATCCGACAGTACAACATCATCTTCAAAGGTACCCTGGTTCTCTTGAATCAGCGTCCTGAGGCCCTTGACAACTTGTTTGTCAATTTCCTCCTCCTGGAGCTTCTTGACGTCCGCCAACTCAGTCCAGAAATCCCGCCAAACGGCCGGCAGTCGCAGATAGGCTTTTCCTTCTTTGGAGTTTTGCGGGAATAGAATGAAAAGAGCTATTGTAGACACAAAAGCCTCTGCCTGTTGAGAGGTAGATGTAGCAACCGACTCCATAGATACAAATGTCGTGTAAGAGTTCGACTTATGTGTGATCATATCCACTTCCAAGGGAAAAGGAACCTCTTGAGGTTTTGACCACCTGACTTCAACTGCCTTTCGATTCGTATGTGATGAGGGTGAGAAGTCTTTATATGTAACCGTACATCCGGTATCCCTAAAGCACGATGAGTTCTTTGATCTACCACAAAAGAAGCGCCTGCAGGTTCATACCTGGACTTGCAAGTCTCTTCCAAGACCCGTCGAGGACTAAGCCCGGTCCATTTACCGAAGTCACGCATTGTGACAGAGGCTTTTTTGAGCTCCTCTGTAATGACACCAGTCTCCAAAATTGGTTCTTCAGCAGTCTGGAACATATCTCCAAGAAGATCTGCAGTGTCTCCGTTGTCTTCCATGAGTCCGGCACTGCTCTCTGCATCGGTCGATGCCTCAACCGATGCCTCATCCGGCTTCTTGACCTCTGATTCCACAGACGCACCCTTTTCCTCGTCGCGAGCAACACGTCGGGAGAATGCTGCTTCCCTCCTCAAATCATCAAGCTTCTCCCTCCACCGATACTCGGCCTCATCGCGGTCAAACAGCACGTCATTCTCAATGCTTGCAAGCCTACGCTGGAGTCTCGCGACTTGGGGATCCTCTATGGTGACATTTGCCTGCTCACGACCCAATTTTTTGCCCTTCTTTGGCTGATCGAACAATTCCGGTCGCAGATCGTACAGCTTAGTTTGCAATTCCAAGAATTTTGGAAGCAAAGTGTCAGGATCAAGAGAGCTATCAGAGTCGTACGGACTTGAGGCGGCAGGAGTGACCATCTTTACGTTCCTCAACTTCTTCGGCTTGTTGTCGACCTTCGTTGCCTTTGCCGGCGAGGGTTCTGTCGGCTGGCTCTCTATTGGTCGTTAGCCTCTTACACTCCGTAAATGGTCACAGCTTAAATTTTACCGGAAAAAAAAGAGACGAGTCGGTCCGACTCATTGCGTGTTTGAGCACTTGACTGTGTATAAGATGGTAGTTCCGCGGGAAGGCAGTGCATGGCAAGCCAATCCAAAGACTCGTCCAGATTCGAAACCACATCTCTATTAGAACTCGTAGAAGTACCGGGAGAGTAGAGCAGCACATGTTTCAATGTCTCCTCGACTTTCGCTTCGGGGAACCCAAGTTTCATGAGCGTCTCCCGCAACGTCCAAAGTCTCATGTACAGCTCTTCCTCAGAGCTCGACTTCTTCAAGCTACTTGATTCGCGTCCTGACGGGGGGCTGAGTTCGCGTTCTTCCGCTTCGGCAAGGCTGAGGATTGATTCCTGCGCTTCTTTAGGAAACCACTCCAGAAGACTCAGAGAGACGGCCTGTTGCCGCAAGACCCTCCGCTCAGTTTCGAACTTTGCGACTTGACGGGCGGCATCATTCTTGCACTTGGCAGCAAGCTTTTCAACCAGTAGCTGCAACTCCGCATTCTCCAAATGTTTCTCAAGTTCCTCCGGCGAGTAGTTCTGTAGGGAGGAAGGCTCTCGCTTCTCGGTCGGTGGCTGGCTCGGTTCTGCGGGTGTTGGCCGGTCACTCTCAGTGACTGATCGGGAATCAGCGGTCGATGCGGGGGTCGTCGAGTCCACCGACTTCGGTTTCGAGGGTACGGAAACGGTTGCAAAGCCCCGAGCAGGATTGGAAGCCGGTTTCTTCTTTCGTTTGTTGTTGGAGGGCATGACTCTCAAGACCAAGGTCCGCCTGGCTCAGAAGGGTCCCAAAAGAGACACGATTAAGACCGATTCAACCCCCCGAGTCACACAAAAATTGGACTCGAGATATCGACAGAGGTCCTTGGGCCCGCAGTTGTTTTAATATGTGAGTGCGAGCGTTGAATGATGAAAAAGTCTCCATGGGCGCGAGAGAGGGCCGATGATGTCGGCTGCGGTAGACGGAGCTCCTCCCCCACAACGTCGAAAACTCTTATGACAACATTGCGGGAAGGCTTCTAGCGAACGCCGACATGCTTCAGTCCACCTAATATGGACGACTTTCCATGGGAACAGGTGAAATCAGGAGACCTGGAGAGCCTGCGAGTCGCTCTCTTTTCGAGTTCGACTGCTCGCAGAACTCGTGCTCTCCAGGAGCTCCGCGATAGAATTGGTAAGTTGGTTGTTGCCCACCCCTCCGAATCAGCCCTCCAGCATGGACATTGCTCACACGCTCTGTTCTTTTTCGACATTCAGGCTTTGAATTACCACAAGAAGCCCGTCAGCCTCTTCTCGGACTCCTCTTTACAACCTATCCGCTCTACGTCGATCGCCCTTCTCGACAAGCCGTCCAGCAATGTCTGCGTACACTACTCAAGGCGCCCGTTCCGACCGATGATCTGAAATACCTCACCCAGAAACTGTTCACAGAGGCTTCTAAACCTGGATTGGCTCCATCTTCCGCGTTTGTCCTGCTGGAATGGTGCTCCCTTTTGCTGCAGATACTGAAGAATGACTCGGACACCCCTCTGTCGATCGTACTGGACATTGTCGCTGTGGATGCAAAGGCTCTTGAAACCTGTCTTGCAGCTGGTCCCAAGCCAACAGTGAAGCAGTCTGCCCTTACTGTTACGAGACGTGCTCTACGCGCCGTTTTCTCGTCAGACAATTGGGGCGAGGACGCTGTCCGCCAGTCCGTCGCTCGGCTGACTGGTGACTCGGCGTCGGGGCAGAAGAATGCGCCCTTCCTCGGTGTCATTTCTGGTGTATGTGCTCGCTTGCCGAACAGGAAGGCCGTCCTGGAAAAAGAGAAGAAATTGATCCTCGCATACTACGCCAAAGAATTGATCGGCTCAAAAGCTGCAGTGCCCAAGCACATCGCAAGTGGCTTGTCTGACTTCTTCGCCTCTTTTATTAGCTACGACGACTTCACATCAGAGCTAGTACCTCCTCTTGAGAAATCCCTCTTGCGTGCTCCAGAGGTGGTATTGGGTGGATTGGTGCCTTCACTATGCTCTTCGTTGCCGGAGGACTTCGACCTGTCCGAGGTTCTGTTCTCTCGGCTCCTGAAGCCCCTTCTCTCCAGCATGAAATCAAACAATGCCACTATCAGGCAAGGTGCTGTGCAGTCTCTTGAATCCATCCTCTCAAAGTCTAAAAATGAGAGCTGGCTTGTCAAGATTGCCGGTGAGATCATCGGACCCCTCAAAACCCAGAAGATCACTAGTCCCGAGCATCGTGCCGTGTATGCTCAGGCGATCTGTGCTATCCTGCCTACTGAGAGTGTCTCTAAAGACATAGTGCAAGGGTTTTCTCCTGTCTTCTCGCGGGAATCTAATGAAGTAGCGTTGGAACAAGAAATTATAGCCCTGTGCAAGCACCTCACTTTCCTCCTGCAATCCAAAGTGAAAGTTAGTGACGATGTCATCAATGCCATCATCAAAGGAATTGCAGATAAGCGTATCCCATTCCGGAAGCTATGGCAACTGATTGTTGGAGACGTCTTCTGGCGCATTGAGGCATCAACTCTGGCTAGCTCCGAGGTTGAACCATTTGTCACCAAGTTCCTAAACAAGATGAAGGATTTGTTCAAGGAGGTAACTTCAAATCCTCTACCTTCGGCTCAGAATGGCTCTTTATCCGCGGCATTTGTATACCTTGCCCTCTACGAGCGGGCTTCTGCAGCCCAGGGCTTAGACAAGGCGGACTGGGAGACCACTGTGGCACAGTCGATGCTCCTCAGTCCAAAGCCTTCTTTTCTTTTGAACCCTAAGGCTTATACCAAATTAACCTCACAAGCAGAGATCCAGTGGATGGTTCGCGCGCTTGTGGCTGTCTCGTCGGGATCCAAGTTTGAGAGCACTGAAGATGCACCCAAGGTTGCATGGGCTCAGGCATTCATTTACGCTATCACGGCTCCCGGACTTCGCACAAACTTCCGGGAGGAAGCTGCTCATGCGCTTTCGGGAGCTCATCTGCAGAGATCGGAAACGATGGGTCGCGTGGTCACTGAAGCTCTGTGGACGTGGATTCTCGCCTTGAGAACGGCGGAGAAAGAGTCTGCCGCATTGTCTGCAGGACCGGCAAGTGAGAAACTCCTTCACCTCGTTGCGAAGGCCATCTGTCCTTCTGCTGCCGATATACAGTCCGATAAGATTCGCTCTGATCTGAAACTTCAACTCGTTCAGCTTCTTGTACTTTGCAGGCCAGAACTGATTCCCAATGTTTCATGGATTGCACTGTGCTTAAGGACTGGTACAGATCCTGGTGATCTTGTTCGTGAATATCCAGATGATTTTATGAAGCAATTGACGCAGGTGCAGGAGGTTGGTTTTCAGTTGTTCATCCAGAATAGAAAACAAGACGCTAATTTGGCGCAGGACCCCATTCAGTCGAAAGTCCCTGCGATAGATGCCGCTATCTGGAGTGCTGCAGGGGACCTGGCGTTTGTAGCACCAGACACTATGGTTCCTCGTCTGATTCGGCAGATCAGGGACGATTTGGATGTATCGCGTCTTTCCAGGTTCACACCAACCGATGTAGCCATTGCCCGCACCCCGGAGGGAACCATGTTCGTTGATGTCCTGAACACCAAGTCGAAGCAGCCAACATTTGATAAGAACACAAAAGACTACGACACCCTTAAATGGGAAGAAGAGCTGCGGGCGCAATTAGCCCAGAAGAAAGGTCAAACGCAGAAGAAGCTGACCGCAGATGAACACGCGAAGGTCAAAGCTCAACTTGCAAAGGAATCCAAGATTCGTGAGGAGGTCCTGCAGGAGGTGAAGAGAGTCGAAAGAGGCGCCGGCATCATTCAGGGGCTTGCAAGCGGGCCAGCCGTTGATGCTGATGGATGGATCAACCCGGCTGTAAGCTCGTTGCTGTCTCTGGCGCGAGCTGGTGTAGGCTTGTTCGCCGGTGACGTCGTTTCCAAAGCGTACGTGAAATGCGCTGAGAAAGTCTCATCGCGTCTGGGTCCCCTTCGCCCTTTTGTTGGTGTCGCAACACTACGAGCAATTGGCAGATCCCATCTTTCTCCTGAGATGGAAGCCGAACCACTCGGAGGTGAGTTTTCAAATATCATTAGCAGTTCAGGCACCTATTGACCATTTGGCAGGGCTTGTTACAAGAATTCTTTACCGCCTTCGTTTTGCTTCTGAACAGCGCCCATTCGACATGACATCCTTGGCATATATCCTTCCCTTGATATTCATGGTTCTGAGCCGCAATGGCATCGAAGAAGTCAAAGGAGAAGAAGAAGGAGAGCAGTTGCTTCTGGCGCTTGAATTCCTGTCCTTCCACTCAGGCTCATGTGAGTTCTGGCATCGCTCAAGAAGCCTCACTAGGACTGAGAATTGCTAACGCTTCATGCACAGTCACTGATAACCGTCTTCCGCGCATTGAGGTCCTGGATCACCTGCTTACTGCCATGCAAAAGTTTACCCAGCACTACAAGTTGATCAAGGATACCCTGTTTGATTTTTGTAGATGCATTTCATCCAACATCACCAATGATGAGCTTAATGTTCTCCTACAAGGCACCATTATTTCAGATACATCCGTCCGAACCTCGGTGCTCCAGGTTATCGAGTCTGAAATTGATCTGACTGACCTGGACTTCTCTGAGCACATCTGGTTAGGCTGTCACGATCAGGTGGAGGAGAACGCGGTAATTGCTGAAAATATCTGGGAAGAAAATGCCCTCGAGATTGACGAGACTTCCTACGGGAAAATCATTCCGTACCTCTCCTCCAAGGACTCCCAACTCCGAGGCGCTGCTGCCCGCGCGTTGGGCCATGCAGTGGAGCTCAACCCGTCCGTTTTCGGGGATATCGTCCAGCAATTACAGTCGATGTATGAGGAGGAAGCGAAGCCCAAGCAGCCCGCGAAGGACAAGTATGGAATGCCGCTCAAGGCGGATACGACCGACCACTGGGAATGCCGCAGTGGCATCGCCCTCGCTTTTGGTGCCATGACAAACAGTTTCGAAGGCGATCAGATTGTTTCATTCCTTCGGTTCCTGATTGAAAGAGGCCCCTTGATCGACAGAAGCTCTGTGGTGAGATCCCAAATGGCTGACAGCGGCAGATCCGTTGTCGCCTCGCGCGGCCAGCAGAGGGTTGAGGAGTTGATGCAAATGCTCGAAACCACTCTGGAAACTTCAGACAAAGGGAGCCAGACATCGGATCTTCTCAATGAAGCAGTGGTTGTTCTGTACGGTTCTCTGGCTCAGCATCTCAAGTCGGACGATCCGCGGTTGCAAACAGTCATCAAGCGACTTCTGGCTACACTCCCGACTCCGTCGGAAACTGTGCAATCCGCCGTCTCCGGATGTCTTCCGCCGCTCATTCGTCTCTGCGGGCCAAAGAGCGGAGAATATGTACAAGAGATGCTGGATCAACTATTGCAGACCAAGAATTATGCTACCCAGCGTGGCGCGGCTTACGGTCTGGCTGGTATCGTTCATGGAAGGGGCATCTTCACTCTGCGGGAGTACCAGGTCATATCTCACCTGAAGGACGCCACTGAGAATAAGAAAGAGGCACATCAGCGGCTGGGTGCCCTGTTGGCGTTCGAGCTCTTCGCGACCATCCTCGGACGCACCTTTGAACCATATGTCATTCAGATCGTCCCCCAGCTCCTTGCTGGTTTCGGTGATCCCAGCATCGACGTTCGCGATGCATGCCTCGACGCAGCAAAGGCTTGCTTCTCCAATCTCAGCTCCTATGGAGTGAAGAAGATCCTCCCTACCCTCCTCGATGGTCTTGACGACACACAATGGCGCAGTCAAAAGGGAGCCTGCGATCTCCTTGGAGCAATGGCTTATCTCGACCCGCAGCAATTGGCAGCAAGCTTGCCCAACATCATCCCTCCTCTTACTGTGGTGCTCAATGACACTCACAAAGAGGTGCGCAACGCCGCAAATCGCAGTCTGCAACGATTCGGTGAGGTCATCAGCAATCCCGAAGTGAAGGGCTTGGTCAATGTGCTTCTCAAGGCCCTTAGTGATCCGACCAAATACACAGATGAGGCTCTGGATGCTCTTATCAAGGTCTCATTCGTTCATTACCTAGACTCTCCCTCTTTGGCGCTTGTTGTCCGTATCCTTGAGCGCGGTCTTGGCGACAGATCGAATACCAAGAGGAAGTCTGCACAGATCATTGGCAGCTTGGCTCACCTTACGGAGCGGAAGGATCTTATCTCTCACCTGCCCATTATCGTTTCTGGTTTGCAGTTGGCCATCGTCGATCCAGTGCCTACTACTCGTGCCACCGCGTCCAAAGCTCTCGGCTCACTTGTCGAAAAGCTTGGAGAGGATGCACTACCCGATCTCATTCCGAACCTCATGTCTACGCTCAAGTCGGATACCGGCGCTGGCGATCGTTTGGGATCCGCACAAGCTCTTTCGGAGGTTCTGGCGGGCCTGGGAACGACCAGACTGGAAGAAACACTGCCAACAATCTTGCAGAACGTCTCAAGCTCAAAGGCGGCTGTTCGGGAAGGATTCATGACGCTCCTTATTTTCCTGCCTGCCTGCTTTGGAAACAGTTTTGCGCCTTATCTTAGCAAGATCATCCCTCCCATTCTCGCGGGATTGGCAGATGACGTCGACTCCATTCGGGAGACCTCTCTCAAGGCTGGTCGTCTGCTGGTCAAGAACTTCTCTTCCAAGGCTATCGACTTGTTGCTTCCAGAACTTGAACGCGGCCTTGCGGACGATAGCTACCGTATCAGGTTGAGCTCTGTTGAACTGGTGGGTGACCTCCTCTTCAGCATCACGGGTATCACAGCCAAGGCAGATGCGGAGGAGGAAGAGGAAGAGGCTGCTCAGGCCGGACAGTCGTTGCTCGAGGTTCTCGGCGAGGAGAGGAGGAACAAGGTCTTGTCCGCTCTGTTCATTTGCCGCTGCGATACTTCTGGTCTTGTCAAGAGCGCAGCGATGGGCGTTTGGAAGTCGCTTGTCGCTTCACCCAGAACGCTAAAGGAGATGGTGCCTACTTTGTCGCAATTCATCATTCGGCGTCTTGGTTCATCAAACATGGAGCACAAGGTTATCGCCAGCAATGCGCTTGGAGATCTTATCAAGAAGGCTGGCGAGTCTGTGCTCGCTACTTTGCTGCCATCTCTGGAGGAAGGCCTCCGCACGTCACCCGATGTGGATGTGAAGCAAGGTATCTGCATTGCTCTGAGAGAGCTCATTGCCTCTGCGTCTCCTGAAGCTCTGGAGGACTACGAAAAGATCCTCATCTCGACCGTTCGGGTTGCCCTTGTTGATAACGACGAAGACGTTCGTGAAGCGGCAGCAGAAGCCTTCGATGCACTGCAGCAGATTCTTGGCAAGAAGGCTGTTGATCAGGTCTTGCCCCATCTCCTGATGCTCCTGAGAAACAACGAGGATGCTGAGCAAGCGCTGTCGGCACTACTGACGCTCCTTACCGAGCAAACAAGGGCTAACATCATTCTACCCAACCTGATCCCGACACTTATCACTTCACCTATCTCTGCCTTCAATGCTAGAGCCATCGCTTCTTTGGCTGAGGTGGCAGGTTCGGCCATGACGCGCAGATTGCCCACGATTCTCAACTCCTTGATGGACAACATCCTGTCAACTTCGGACGAGGATCATCGGAAAGAATTGAGCAGCGCGTTCGATACCGTCTTGGTGTCTGTGGATGAATTCGATGGTCTGAACGTCGTGATGAACGTCATGATGAGTCTTCTGAAACACGATGACCACAGACGCCGCGCCAGCGCTGCGCTCCATCTAAGCAAGTTCTTCTCGGAAGCCGAGATCGACTACTCCAGGTACTACCAGGATCTGATTCGTGTCCTGCTCATTTCCTTCGACGACAGCGATAAGGAGGTTGTCAAGGCAGCTTGGACAGCACTCAGTGGGCTCACATCTCACATGCGTAAAGAGGAAATGGAAGTCCTCACCATTCCAACACGCCAGGTCCTGCGGCAAGTGGGTGTGCCTGGAGCCGATCTGCCAGGTTTCAGCTTGCCGAAGGGTATCACTGCCATTCTGCCAATCTTCTTGCAGGGTCTCCTCAACGGCAATGTGGAACAGCGTACGCAGGCGGCACTGGCCATTGGCGATATCATCGACCGTACCAATGCAAACTCGCTGAAGCTTTTCGTTACTCAAATTACTGGTCCTTTGATCAGAGTGGTTTCTGAACGTTCAGTGGAGATTAAATGTAGGCTCATATAGGGTTGAATTTCTTGATCATTCATGGGATGGGACTGACCAGGACTAGGTGCCATCTTCTTCACACTTAACAAGCTTCTTGAGAAGATCCCGATGGCAGTCAAGCCATTCCTGCCACAACTGCAACGTACGTTTGCGCGAGGTTTAGCCGATTCCACCAGCGAGACACTGCGTAACAGGGCTGCCAAGGGTCTTGGAATCTTGATCACCTTGACCCCTAGGGTGGATCCTCTCATTGCAGGTAGGTCAATTAGTTTATGCGATAATTTAATAGCAGCCGGATTACTAATTTTCGACCAGAATTGATTACCGGTACAAAGACAGATGATATCGGCGTCAAGAATGCGATGATGAAGGCACTCCAAGAAGTCGTCGGCAAAGCTGGCGCAAATATGAGCGAGGCTTCGAAGAATGCTATCCTTACACTCATTGACGATGATGCCAGCGATTCGACTGGTAGGTTGATACTCGAGTCTGACAAGATCACCGTGCAGGTCTAACTATTCAGTAGATGGAGTTGCTATTACGAATGCCAAATTGCTTGGTGCGCTGGTGAAGGTTCTTCCCCCGGCTATCGCCAGCCCACTGATCAAGTACGTCTATCCTTCTGTGGCCTTCGATTTTAGGAGCAGTGCTGACATGGTAAACCAAGGAACCGTGTGCTCACAAGCCATATGACACACGCATCTATTCTGGGCCTGAACGCCTTGCTGGTTGACTCGCCGTCGTCTCTGACTGAGAATTACGCTGCCGAGACCCAATCGATAATTTGTCAGGGCGTCTCGAACAAGGATGTAAGTCACTCCCTGGTCTTTCAGCCCCGGGTGGTTCTGATTCTGTGACAGCCTTTCATTGCCGAGAACAGCGTCCTCGCTGCCGGAAAGTTCCTGTTGATCGAGGATGAGAGCCGCAATTTCGAGACAAACAAGGCCATCTTCGAAGCACTAGCGCCCTGCATACAGGCGGGCGTGCCTCCTGATGTTCGCCGACTCACTTTGGTGGTCTTGCGAACGGTGAGCCGACTTCACCCAGAACTGACCCGGCCTCATCTGGCTCTGCTTGCACCACCGATTTTCGGCTGTGTTCGTGATGTGATCATCCCCGTCAAGCTCGCTGCTGAAGCGGCGTTCCTGTCACTCTTCTCGGTTGAGGAATCTGAAAGTGCCGTCTTCGACAAGTATATGGCTGGACCCGGGGCGGAACTTCCCCCTGGACCAAAGCGGAGCATGTCAGACTACTTCAAGCGTGTTGCGCTACGTCTCGCCAGCCAGGCTAGAGAACGCAAGGAGGCTGAAGGTGGACAAGGAGGACTGGGCCTGTCCAATGACGAAGTTGAGGACGAGAAGGAACTGTGGAGCGTTGGAAAGGTCGATCTCGGGGAAGGCTCATTTGCCGATGAGTGATTGGGCGCGGTTTACATTCTACCAGCGTTGGCATGAGCGAAATCTATACCCTCCGCGTTTGAGTGTATAGTGTAGTGCAATCTATATTACAAAAGTAACATATGATATGAACGATGATTTTCTTTGCGTTGAACCCTCGCCCTGCCTATATAAGTTCTCGCTCTTCCAGCAAGCCGAGGAATGTCACGTGGTCGGTCTCGGAGACCCGTACCGTGTACGTGACCTGCGAATTCAGGAGAATAGCAAGGAGAATTGAGGGAAAGACATCAATCCGAATGAGCCTTTCAGGTCTTTTCAATGTAACCCAGAAATAGCATGTTCCAAATATCTTTCCAGTCAGATATCATAGGCTGCGTTGACGCTGAGGCTCAATCCGCTTCCCCGGTCGGGACAAGCGTCCGGGGCACAAACCCTAAGGTGGACCCTCTCGCTTAGCAGCACAGTCGCTTAGCTAATCAACCGCCGTATCTCAAACTCCTCACCTGGGAATTCTGCCCGTCGACGAGTGCAACGAACATCATCCGCCAACGACCGTCGATACGCCGACATCAAGATGTGAGTTCCATCTTCAGAATCTGATATTGTCCTTTCATGGGGAAATACTGTCACTTGATGGAATTTTTTCCCACGATCAGCGCTTGGAAATGGCCCATTTTAGGGAAATTTCTCTTTCTGCTGGGGACTCTCCTCGACCGATTCTGAACCTCAGAAAGGCTGACCATGTGGTTTCTCGCTGTACAGGGTCAACCTTCGCACCCAGAAGCGCCTCGCCGCCTCCGTGGTGGGCTGCGGCAAGCGCAAGATTTGGCTCGATCCCAATGAGATGAATGAGATCTCCAACGCCAACTCCCGCCAGACCATCCGCAAGCTCGTCAGCGATGGCCTCATCATTCGCAAGCCCGTCACCATGCACTCCCGCGCCCGTGCCCGTGAGCTCAACGCCGCCCGCAGAATCGGCAGACACCGCGGTCTGGGTAAGCGTAAGGGTACCAAGGACGCTCGTATGCCCAGGTATGCACACTCTGTCTACGGTTGAGGAGGATTTCCGATGGGCTGCCACACGACCTGCCAGTCATATGGGCGATAGAGCATGAATCAAAGAGTCTTTGCTGATGGATGTCTGCGTACTACAGCCAGCTCCTCTGGATGCGCCGCATGCGTGTTCTCCGTCGCCTCCTCGTCCGCTACCGTGCCGCCGGCAAGATCGACAAGCACCTTTACCACGAGCTCTACCACCTGAGCAAGGGTAACACTTTCAAGCACAAGCGCGCTCTCATTGAGCACGTAAGTCTCCCTCTCGATTCATGTGGTTGTTTCTTCAATGAGATGCAATGATGGCGGCTACGAGGCGAATAGAGAGTAGAAGCTGACATACTGCTTTTCGACCCTTACAGATTCAGAAGGCCAAGGCTGAGAGAGCGCGTGAGCGCATGCTCAAGGAAGAGATGGACGCCAAGCGTGCTAAGAACAAGGCCCTCCGTGAGAGACGGCAGGAGCGTATCGAGGCCAAGCGTAACGCTCTGGCCGGCGAGGAGCAGCAGGAGTAAACAAAAAAAGCCATCTGACTTTTTTTTGGCGGTGCGGAGGTTGAACGGGGGGAATCCAATAGCCAACGGGAATCAGGTCGGCCATGTTTGTTTTATGTCTCTCAGGTCTGGCTCGGTGGTTTGATTCTCGTCCGGGACAATGATCAGGGGAAACCTGGAAGATATTTGATACCTGGGATCGGGAAGCAGTAAAATGCTATTCCTCTTTTTTCTCTCCCAAGGAAAAAGAGCAAAGAATGAGAGAGAGAAACCAAAAAAAGGAAAACAAGCTTTCTTTTTCTTCATTTAAAGGAAAACAAATGGCATGGCGCTTTTGTGTGATATGAATCTTTGAATTTCTTCTCTTTTTTTACCACCGCTCTACGGAGTCCTCTTTTCTCTCTCTCTCTCTCTCTCTACCATCCATATCGCATTCAACTGCTCCCCTCCTTCAAGCTCACCAGAGGATTGTCCGAATGTCCTGATTCCCTCTCTCCTCCCCCTGCCCCTCGGTTCAACCTTGGCCCGATCAAAGTTGTTTATCTAATGTCGTAACGCTACCTGAATATCAAATTCCCGGTTCGGTCTAATACTCTTGGGGTAGTCTGAGATGAGGTTGGAGTTATTCCGTCTGTAGTATACCATGTATTTCCACCACCCAGGTTCTTTTCCCTAACCGTCTGGGTAATCGGGTCTCCGTTGTTCCTGCATAGCCGTATGAAATCCTCACCTTTCTGCACCGAGTGCGAATTGGTGGCGTGTTGGTTTCATGTTTGCACGATTGTTGTATTGTATGATATGGAAGGAGTATGTTCAATTTGTACAGTGAAGGTTATTCGCAGTGTTGGAAAATTAAGCTGGGTTACCATGAAGTTGCAGTGGATATATATTTCTGCGAGGCGGACTAAAGATGGGAGCCAGGAGTCACGGTCCTCCCGAACCACATGCCTACAAGAAGTAGGGAGCAGAGATATCTGGTAATTGTTTGACAGAGACTGATACAGAGCGACTGCAATTGCTGCGATTCATAATAAACGAAATTAAATTTTGATTCTACTCGACGTACATTTACATCATCATAACACACCCCTGAAATGATACCTACCAGAATGAAAGATGATGTACAAATACAAGGAAACCCTCCAGCCCAGCTCGTCCTGTAGATAACATTCGTGTCTCATGTCACGTATCTCATTGACCGGGGAGCACTTGAGTGCTTGCGCCAATCAGCCCCTGGGAAGTGCGCCCGAGCTGCGCCCGTGCATCGCGTTCGGAGGGACTTCCAGGTCAAACGGGTCGCTTCGGGTACTGACTCTTGTCACGGATTCATTGGGTCCAGGTGGCCCGAGATCTGAGATGGATATCGGATAGCTCGCTCTTTGTACGCTGCTGCCAAAGCTACTTCGTCCTGGGAGGATAATGGTACTTCCTAGGCTGCGCTCACTACTGTAAATAGACTGCTGGTCCTGGTTTATTTGGAAGCCGAATGAGATTGGTTTGTCGTACGTTGACGGATGCAGCGCTGCGAGGGTTGAAGCCTCGGGACAAAGAGGTTGGTCGCTTGGTATCGAGTGCACTTGTGTTCCACCAATAGCGTCGCGTATGCGTGGTGGCAAGTCAGGAGATACGTCTGATGGTTTTGAAATGGGCTCCGACAGATGAGATGACCCCTTTCTGGCATGAGCATAGGTGGAACCCATGTTCGGTCCCGGTACATGATGGTCCGGAGCAGAAGAAGCGTCCGAAGGTGACGAAGCCCTGGATAAAAAGGCATGCTGGGAGCTTGCCCAGGAGTCTGCGGAGTGCCGACCATTGCGCAGCAGCTTCTCGCTCCCGCCGAAACTTCGACTGTCGCGCGGCTTTCGCCGTCTATAACGACAAATCAGAAAGCATATGAGGAGTATGAGGGCGATAAAGCCCACGGCACCGAAGACGCTGCCCAAAATCGTACGAAGCGTATGACGGTTGCCCACGTCGTCAGATCCGCGACCTGGAAAATCCTGCAAAGGGTTCGTCGCGGAAGGAAATGCTGCGGTGATTGTTTTTGTTGTGGGTGTCTCGACCATAAAACTCGTCTCTGCCGTAGAAGTCGTCAGGGCTTCGGAGCTCGACGGATCAGTCGAGAAACCAGAAGTCTGATTATGAGAGATAAGAGATGGAATGGATCTGTGTATGTCCGTGTTGCTCTCGGGATCTGGTGGAGATTCCGAGAGAGAGGAAGTGGTTGGGAAGGTGGCTGGTTGGGCATCTGAAGGAGCGACGACGAGAAGGGACGATAGCGACACTGCACCAGCGGTTTCCGTACTGGATGGTGGTGCCGTCGTCACTGGTTCTGTGACTTGTACTGAGACTGACAGGAATGGTGTAGGTTCTGCCGCGACGGCGGGCGATGATGCTGCCGCAATTGAACTTCTAGGTACTTTGGTACATCTCAAACCCTGATATAAGAGGATAGAAGGACTGGGCATCGACATTGCGCCAAGCCCACAGGCTGGACGGATGCGACGGTCGCTCTGCTAGAATTGAAGGCCAAGAGCGGTAATTCGAGCATGCATGGATCGATAGTATTGATATGATGAATGCAGGCCCGTCTGATAAAGCACGGCGCGTAGAATGCCCCAGCGACCAGAGGTCAACAAATTGGAAGAACAGTGCTGTGGCCGTCGGAATCGAGCCCGGAGCGAGGGAAGGAATGTATAGGGAACGTAAACGTGCTATATCTTCATGATTGAAGTTTCACTATGCTCCGTGCCAGGAGACGAACGCATTGGCCATAGCAGTTGGGGTTCAGAGGGGTTGCATTCGCGTTGAGCCCTGCTGTTTCACGATTCAACGGTGAAGCACAGGTGGTACACGAAAGTTCAGCGTAGCATTCTAGCCCACTTCGTAGTATATAGATTGATTCTGAGTAGACTGATATTATGGACAGGCGAAAGAATGGAGCAATACAGTCAACATCAAAAACGTGGCGGGATAACGGGGGTTCTTTCTCAGCTCAACCGCGTGTGTTTGGGATCGGCCGGGCGCTTATGGGGATATACAACAGCAGATTGCGGAGAAACGAACAGAGACGAGGATAGAGGCAAGAGGAACCGAGAACTAGGGCTTATTAGTTATTAGTAGTTCGTAGCACCAAAGAGGGAGAGAGTTCAATCAAAGAAGGACCTAAGCAGGGGATAAGAGGTCCTTGACTCGAGGAATTTCATCCGGAAGAAACTGAGTGAGACAAAGCCCATCAAGCCCATCCAATCCTATGAGGAACTATGCAGTGATCAATGTGACGATAAATTGGCTGGGCGTTAGTCTGTCGCATGGGGTGGAAGCGAGAGGCCCCTCCCCAGCCCCTCACACGACGCTCAGTAGCTGGAGATTCGAATCTTCATTTAACGATGATTCAAGGGAGAGCAGCTGCTGCAGATGGCAAGTGGTTTCGTAGCATGTTGGAGTCCTGACTCCTGAATGATGAGGGACTAGACCAGATCCCATGGTCTTGTTGAACGTGAACGTGAATGTGATGAGCATGAATGCCTGCTGTCGATCCATCAAGCGATGGAGGTTTCAGTTGTTGAAGCCGGGTGAACTTTACACAGAGAGGATGATGATGCATTTCCTGATTGGGCCATCAACATCATTCATACACTAGTCTGTATGTGGATTAGTTTCTGGTAGTGCATCATGTGATTCCAGCAGCGGCCCGACTATTGTCCTATATAACTGCCTCAGGCAGCCTTGATGCGATGGCTTGTACTTTGTATGACCCATATTCGTTCAACCTTTGACACGAACCTACCCTGAGTGGTGGCCCGGTGGGTGAAATAACCTAAACTGTGTTGCTCTCGTGAGAAGATGCTCTATATAAATAATTTGTATATGTCGAAAATATCATTTCAAGTCATAACACTGTGTGCCCCTGCCATTCAATGTGGGGTAATCATACATATCCCTCCAAGTCGAAGCCATATAGAGAGAGAGAATGCAACGTGAGGTGGAGAGGCGGTCAATATATAGAGTTTATGAATGGCTGCTTATGTGGGATCGCATATGATTACATAGATACTACTAGAGTACTAATATTTCCTTTGCTCTGCTGGCCCGAGTAACTGTGAGTAGAGAGATGAGATGGCTCCAAAGTACGGAGTACTCCTGGTACCTCTACCAAGTACCTTACCCAGAGGAAGTATACTACCTACTCTCTACTGGTCACATTGATGGCTCACTCACTTTCCCTTCTGATGAGATCTTGAGAATGGTGATAGTGATAATGACGGTTGAACCAGGATGAACTAATGCTGATGCTAATTTGGCCCACCAAGGACCCAGGATTATCGCTTTCCCCTCTTGAGTTCTGACGGGTGGCTTGTTGTCGTACCTTTTCATCCTTGGCCCAGTTGGACATAATTCCTTTCTCTCCACAACAACAATTCATCTTCGACAACAATAATTATTGCAATTCCCCTCATCGTTGTGTTGGTGCATCCTCGTCAACATCAACAACCTCAGTCAATGAAGCGACTGTCATCGAAAGAATTCCATCATTGCTTTTGGTCATGGTAATTCTACTTGGTCATTTGAAGCAGCCGCATTTCCGTTCGATATCCTGCAATTCCATATACAGAGGAGCATGTGATTGATTCTTCACTTTCGTCATTTTCTTCTGTCTTCATACATTGGACATTATCTTAGCTTTTTCGAGCTGGAATACTTGCACTTACCCTTGACAGGCGATACTTAAGCGCAAGCCTGACCAGTATGATGTTCGGTTGGGCCAGTGGGTTGGGTAAGACTTCCCCTCCGACTTGTCCCAGAGAAATCTGTGGTATATACAAGCATACCTTAGGATACAAAAGCTTCATCGATGAATGCCCCATGACAACGGTGCCATCAATGCTCAAAACCCAATGGGTGCTATGCCAGCGTGTCAAGCAATGACTGCATCCTGAGCTTCCCTGCTGTTCGCTGCGGCATTGCTTGAATGCCTGGATTCTCCTGACAAATCAATATTGGTACAGACCATAATGCTAATGCCGCATAGGGTTGCCCTCGATGGGCTCGCCGCCCGAACAAGAAAGACGACCCCCACCTCCTCCAACAAACATCGACTTTCCAGTCTATGACCTGTTAGATGTCCCGGACGACGCATCGGAAACGTCTCTGAGGGAGATATCCAACCTTCTAGCCTCGATCCGCCGGCCGCAGGACATCTCGACAGAGAAGCTGAGAGCTTTCAATCTCAGACTGGAAACAGACATTACTGCCGAGCGCATTGTCCCCCAGGGCTCAAAACTCTTTCCTCCGCTCCCTTGGGAGGCTCGTAACTGTAATGAGACTGAAGACGGCGAGCCGATTTTGATGGACAATGGTAACCCATACCCCGCGACGGACCGATTCGAGATTCTGAAGAAGGAACTGCTCTTGGATAATGATGATGCTTTCCGAGAAGTTGCACGACTACCGCCCAAGGAGGGCCGCCAGCGGGTTCGAGTGGCTCATGCAAGAAAGTTCTGGACGGGGCTGGAGCGAATGGCCCAGTGGTGGGATTCCAGTCTGGACAATTACTTTGAGCGCCCTGCCACCCCTGAACGAGCATCCGACGAAGACAAGATGGAGACAGATGGCGAACCGCAGACATCGGAGATACAGGACTCGACAAGCACGCCTATGGACGTCGACAACCCACCAACAACACAGACCGTCAACGGAACCTCTTCAGACCAGGAAGAGGAGCAGCAAGAGATTGTTCAAAGGTATACTGGCCGCCGCATGGGTACCGGACAGGAAATGCCGGAAGATATTCGGGAGGAGACGGTGCGAGCGCTGGCTGAGATGGCCGCCTGGCCATTTGGCTGCCAAGTAAATATCCCGATGCTCCCACCGCGACTCGCCATCAAGAAACTTCTCTTCCCCATCCGACAGTCCTTCCAGGCTGCCCGATCACCCAAAGACCGACAATTGGCCCGCAGCGGTGTCATGGAAGGCCCTCTCTTTGTTGCCCAATGCCGGCCGGAGACCTCGTTCCGAGGACCTGAAGACGCACCAGGGTCCGGCGCTGGGGAGGTAAGCGACCTGTTTCGGGAGCTCGGTGCCATGCTGCTCGCCGCGCAGGAACGCGGGAGGCAAGGGGCGACGGAAGTGAGGCCCGGCGAGGGCAAGTGGTGGGCGACCAAACCCCGATGGGGCGGAGCGACCCAGCACCCGGAGGACAGCAGCAATGGCGAGGACCAGCCTGCGACGGAGGATGGCAATAACCGCAAGCGCTCCAAATACGAGCATCCATTTGTCGCAACCCGTCGCGCGGGCTCCGGGCGGAAGCTTAGCAATGCCGAGAGGTGGAAGATTGTGCAGCCAGGGCCTAGTCTTTGGGACAAACGGATGAGGTACATTCAGATTGGAAAAGACAAGGACAGTCCATTCGACGATGTATGTGGAATCACCAATGTAGTTGCGAACTCATGCTAATCCGATGCTAGATCTACATGATCTCCTCCATCAATCACCACGTCGCCATTCTTCACCTTCGAATCCACCGTCGGTATCTGGACGTACTCACAACAGGCGAGAGTGACTTCCCGCCGGAGAGCGACACGCCTGATCAGCCCTGGCAGGTTCTCAAGCTTCGGCGAACGAAATGGTACGACTTGTTCGACGCGCAGGAACGCCTCGAGGTGTTTCAGGGCGTGTGGACGATGTTTCACTACCTTTTGCGGAAACAATGACCGTCTTTGACTGACCCATCGACTTGCTTCCAACAACTTAACAAGAGTCCAGATGCAGGTTGAGCATCAACCACATATCATAGTATGCGAACATGATATCTACATTTCCGGCAGAGTACATAGAGCAGCCGCGTTCACTACCCTTCCGAGTCTATGCATGTTTAGATGAAATCAGATCAAGCTAATTAACCTGACGCAAGGGAGAACGGACAAGACCATCAACCGCAATACATGCTGCAAGTCATATTCCCTTACATACTATATGAAGGCCGTATGCAGCACACAAATCATTCCAAATATCTCCCGTACTCATACACACGCAGAGCCATAGACAGTGCAGTCAGCTATACTATGCAACCTTTGCAGCACACAAGTTGTACTTGCTCTACGTACTGCGGAGCAAGGTAGTAATAATTGGTATGGCTGCGGCCATGCTACCCCTTGAAGTAGTGGAACACCCCGTCAGCTTCTATCCCACCCCGAACCTGAGCCAAAGCCAGACCAAGCCATGTGGTGGTGGCTGTGGTGCCACGCCGCACCAGCACACGACTATTCGCATCTGTGCTGAATGCTCGATACTCAGGCACTCAAGACTCGCGACTGGAAGTTACTATCCGTAGATATGGTACTTATCCCAGGATCTCCATATACCATGTCTAGACCCCACAGTACTCCGTACAACGAACCACCGCTCAGGAAAAAGTGAGGCACCGGTGATCTTCCCCTTCGCCTTTGCCTTCGGTTTCTCGTGGACACTCGATCGTCCATTACCTAGGTACTGTAGTCTGTAAGTGCTGGCTTGGTTAGCCCAAGCCAGGGACAGGAAATTATATCCGGGATGATCCATTCATCGGGGCTTGGGGCTTGTGCGGGGTTGGGGTTGCCTTGTCCTGGTCAGTGTTCTCATGGCTACGGAGAGTCTACTTCTTTCCTGTGATCTCAGACGAGATATTCAATAACCCGCAGACATTTACGGGGTAGGAAATCCAGGCGCGATTACGAGGTCATCGAGTCGGTTTGATCCGATTAGGGACACATGGTGCTGATCAGGGGCTGGAGCATGCATCGCACGTACTTTATACCCTGCACGAAGTGTCTATCCTAGCCAATCTCCGACGACGACATACATGAAAGCCAATGCAACTGGCAGCCTTGTAGCATCGTACTTCTGCGCGAATGATCCAGACCAGTCCATCTGTCTGGGTTAGCGAGATTGCATCAAGTAGGGTATGTTCAGGTCGGTCTTGTCTCCCTGAAGAAGTTTCAGCCTTTCACTTCCATCACTGCGTTGTATGCTCTGTGCTTGAGGCTGGTCGCGGTGATTGGTGGTAGAGGCTAGAGCGCTTGGTCCATGTGCTGATCGGAGTGAGTGGTGGGTACGCTTGGGCCATTGGTGCACAGTGCGCAAAAGCAGTATCAAGATGAGTGGAGTCGAGCTTAGTCTTACTCCGTATACTTTGTAAGTACGGAGTACTCGTACTGGGCAATATTGGTTATGGTGGTGGGTAAGTACCAGGGCTCCGTGCTCCGTAGCCCTGGATGGATACAGACTTGTTTCTCCCGTCGGAATTCATGTATATCATATCAAGACATGCATTTGACGGCGAACCTCATGTAATAGCAAGCAAGGATGGAATAATCGCCGGAACAGTAATTCGATTACTGCCTGGGGACGGGGTACTCCGTGGTAAAATGAAACTGTCATCTCGAGGTTAGAAGTTATTACGGCGATATGCGGCGCCAGCAAGCCGGTCTGAATATTGGCCTCTGGTGGAAAATGTGATAGATCCAGTGGCTTGGAGGGACCGTCTGGGGCTGACTGGTAAGTGGTAAGTATCGGGATACATAGGCCTCCGCGTACCAGAGGGTTTTGTCTATGATCAGCACTGACAAAATGACAATAGTCATAAAGACAAAGTACGGAGGGAGCGCGGATATGACGATCATTGATTCTGGCCTGCCCCGCGGATGCTGTCAGAGGGAAAAGGGTTAACCGCGAAGCATGTCGAAGCCTCCCGAGCCCGTCAACCAGGTCGGTGGATCGATGACGGTGCATTGACGGTGACGTGAGGATTCAGGAGGAATCACTCTCATTAACTACTGCAAGGTTGTTAATAATATCTACCGTCTAGAGCAGTCATACGCGATGGGGCCGGTGGTGGTTAGTCCGTATTTACGCAGTCCATGCGCAAGCCCAGCTGCAGAAGACTCCATACTGCGCACCTGGCTAGTTTATACATCCCGCCAGATAATCAAGTGTACTCTCAATCAGCGGAATTCCTACTATATCGAGAACGTTTACGACTCGACTAGACTCGACTCTGAAAAAGACAGTGTTCACTAGATACATCGGCGTCGGGAACCTCGGGGACCATTTCCTCGCTAATGACAGTTCGGGTTAAATCATATGCATGTCTACACATACAGCTAGCATCTACCTCATCGAGAACGAACTACGCGATTGATAATACTATGGAGTACCCCTCTGCTCTAGTCTAAGTCTCTGACAGAGCCTGAAAATGATAGATTGTTTCAGGTCTGGCGCGTTCCATCAAAGCTAGGGAGTAGCCTCAAGAGTCGACAGCTTGACACTTTCTGGAGTTAGATACATAGTTGACATCAAAAGCAATGCCGACAATGCACATGCAAGCGGCATAATAAGGCGATCCGAGCTCTTGTCTTGGTTGACGATTAGCCGCTCAGATGTCTGCAAACCACGGTTCATCGGTCTGATCGATCCTTTCGTGATTGGGTTTATGTACCCTGTGACAAACAGGCCAGTAGTCTAGTTGGGATGAGAGCAGATGAATGATTGATCGAGTAAGGATGACGGTAAGGCTACCTGGAGAATGCAAAGGAAGATTGGTGGAGAGTTCATCATTGTGAGGGGTTACATTCATCAGTCAATCTGGTAGTTGATACTCCATCCCGAGTCGATAGGTCATGAATCTAGGGTGACTGCGGAGTATGTTTGTGAGTCTGTTGCATACTATGAGATAGATGTATGCCATCGATGATCCACGTGCCTGAATTTTACTTCCAAGTGTGCAGTATGCATGGTAGAACATGCCCACTACTTTTCTGTTACGATCATAGCAGTACTCTTCTAACGATTGTTGATAGCTCTCCATGGTCAGGATATCTATGTCAATAATTTGGACCTCATTGATCTAGAATGATAAAAGCAAAGTTTCCGTCATCAATGTTCTTCATCGTCAAGCATGACGAGTACGCTATCTATCAGGGCCTGAGATTCGTAGACGGGCTACACTTGGTACGGGATATCTTGGGTAGAATTGCTGATGAACATCCAAGACTGAGGATGAATCAAGATTGAACCCGATGTCTTCATTCAGCTAATTAGACAATCTGTCAATTGTCAACGGCTCGACTGAGCATCCTGTCTCGGTTCGTGACTCGCTGACCCGCGTCAGTCTTAGAGTTATCCGATACATGGCCAGGACTGATGAGAAGCGGCTCCAAGCGTCCAATGGCGGCTCAAGTCTTGTTTCTGAGTCTGGAGAGTCCGAACCAAGGTTCTGCTGAATGAAGTAGCCGCATTTTTCTCGTTCATGTGCGATTAGCCGGTAAGCAGCGAGGCAAGCGACTTGATGGATATGCATCTTTCCAAATACGTTTGCATGCCAGGAAATGCGAGTCAGTTGAGTTGCCTTAAGCATCCAAAATATGCTTACCGGCAAGCGCCAAAGGAATTATGGCAAACACAGTAGTAGTTGTAGTCGTAGTGAATCTCAGGTGGAACAACAGCATGCCAGCGTCTCCTTCTGGCAGCCTCGGTAGGTGAGGCGAGGAAACTCGTAACACCAGACCAGGAGCCAACTGACAAGGACAACTACTTGCCTCGTTGCAATAATCCACTGTCTGGTCTACCCCATGGAGATCTGAGCCACCAGTCCGCTTCCCTTGAGTTCTGAACGGTGCAAGGCTATCCCTTGCTTCAGGCACCTGATCATCCTCCAGTTTTGTCATACGTACATTGCAGGATGCATGTACATCATCCGCAACATGGACATCGGACGGCGGGCCCTTCCATCACCTTCATTCTGTGACCCAATGCCTTTTCGGCCCTTCGGGTGGATACCGTAGATCTTGTCCTGTGGGGTGGTTTACTTCTCGTCCTTGCAGAGAAAGAGGCCTGAACGAGGTTGTACCATCTGTCTACCCTGTTGGGGCCAAGATTTGATATTATTCGTCCTGTGTAGTAAATTTGCGTGAAGCCATTGATATATTCCTGTACGGTGTGCTGTGTACATGGTCGAACACTTGAGTGTCAGAAAGTGTTGAAGCATGGTTCCATTCGGCCTGTTTCGGCTGAAAGATCCAACCAACAGACGTGGTGCCGCCAACCGACGGAGGGTTCCAGGGGACGGGATCATGGAATTTTAGACTGACGATCGACAGTCAGATCAATCAGTAGTGATTTCATCCAGAACTTGACGACAACTACACCAGCAGACAAAAGTAGAACCGTGGAATATGATATGAGGATACAGATCAACTAGGAAATCATTTCCATGGGTAGCTCATCAATCAACGCGAGGCGATCGACCATAGTTGGAAGTTTGATGATGATAAGAATATGTAGCATTGTAGAATAGCATCATAGGAATCCATGAAACCTTGTTTCTAGTATTCTACGTACTCTCGTGATCACCCAGAGCCACCGGTAAAAGTAGCGAACAAAGATAGGATAAGTGGCAAATGCAATCAGATCGCGTCTTTTAGACCTGTCGATCCATCAACATGTCGTAGACTTCATACCTCTCCTTTTTTCGGAAGACGAGATGATCCAGTCTCAACGGCCCAATGGATTAGGATTCAGTTTCATAGAATGCCGGTGGGACTTTATGTGCTCAATTGTGTCATCAGTATGGCGTCCCAACCTTTGAGTGCGTCAGTAGAGCATTGACCGGGCTATCATTGCTCGTCAAGCGAGGGGGGACATTGAACCTAAGTATTTGTCATTACCTACGGAGGTACAAAGATATTTACCTATCAAATGATGGTGGATAAAACTTTGGAAATGCCGACTGCTACGAGCACAGCATTTCAAAATCTACATTTACTTCGTAGATAGGTGGTACGGAGTACTGGAGCAACACCCCTGGTCCTGGCCTCAGTTCCAGAAGTTGTTTGCCGAGCGTAACCCGAGATCTGAGATGGAACCAATTCTGCGGTGAACCGAACCGCACCGCACCCACTGCCAGAACGCGTGACTCTCGTTCCCGTAACTTACCGTCTCTTGTTTCCCTGTGGTTGGGAAAGAGTGGTTGTGCCTGAAAATGCGGATGGAACCAGGGAACAGCTGGCATTTTATTCTGGCCTGGGGTTGCAGCGCGTCAAATCATAAAAGGATGGCAAGTATAGAACTACTTGTGGTATGGATATGGAAGTAGATACGGAGTAAAAGCTATCAGTAGCGGAAACAGCGACATTCTAAGATGTAGGCATTTAGGCCTAAGCACTCCATAGTCCATACAATCCCTAGATGAACGGTGGCTTTGAATCAGAACTCTGCAGCAGCCACAGAGCAACCTGATGATTCTCACCGTCTTCTGCGTGGGGCATGTATGCAGCACACTTTCAGGGTCGCATCATGCATTCCTCTTCTCTCCTGCTGTGGGGAGCCCCTCCCCCTTGGCTTGATCAATATCAGGATCAGTATCAGTATCAGGATCAGGATCAGTATCATCTGCCTATCGGCTATCAAATTGAATGTCTCTCAGAATACCTGGGACGAGTGTTGATAATCCACATCTCGGGTTCTAAAGCAATCGCTCCATGAAGATGTCGTTTAGACTTCAAGATTGAGTTTAGAGGCGATGGAGACGAAATAGGGAGCCCCTTGCGAATAAATAATAGTCAAAGTGACAGACCGCAAAATGACATGAAAACGAAGATGCTAAGGCAGTGATCATTTGAATTGCAATTGGTAGCCTTTGCTGTCCAGTCAGATCATCATCCATCCGCACACTTGGGAGGGCGATGTCAACCAGTCGATCCGTGGCTCCAGTGTCTACCCTACCCAGTCCACCTACTCTGAGTACCCTCCATTCCTGGTTTGACCTCTTAGGCAATGTTTGATTTTGGCTGAAGGTCATACTTGCCGATCAAGAATGAAGAATCATGATGCTCTTCAGTAGGGAGTGGTGAGCAAATCATGGATATCCACGGAGTATACGGAATATACTCGGTACTGTATCCTCGTCATTATTACCTTGTGAGGGTCTAGTGCCCACTGATGGATTCCGCCCCTCCGGAATTTGGGCACCGATGAAACCCGTTCACCTTACACTCTATACTTCATCCCAGACAGTCGGTCAGGAATAAGATTTGCTCTCCAAACTCAAGGCTGCTATCTAGTTATCAACGGCCCCAACTACCAAGGACGAAGAGCGGTCCTCAAACGGTGCGGGATGAATGGAAGTAGGGCAACATGTCCCCTCCAGTCCGCTGTCCTCCGTACTCCATAGTCCATTGTCCATGTGGCATATTTCAGACAGCTCATGGAGCCATGCCGTAAATGGTTGCGGATCCTCATCTACAAAATAGGAAATTGAAAGTAACTCAGATTCAGAAAGTGTTGCGGAAACGCTAATCATGATTTGCCGGCTATTCAGGGGACTCAGAATTCAGACTGATAGATACGGAGTATGGATGTCCTTCAACGCTTCTGGTGAAAACTAATTATTATTATTATTGCATCCTCCCAGCCCGTCCATGGTCCCACACATCAGCAGACAGCTTTGCTCCATACTAACCTAAGTATTCCATTATTTTCCTTAGGCTCCACTCTGTAGTATTTGCATTTCCATACTATTTATTTATTATTATTATGATTATGATTATTATTATTATGATAATGTTGTTCTTTTTTCTTTTTTTTCTTTTTTCTTTTTTTCTTTCCAGAGTAGCAGTCAAACACCTTAGAAGCCAGAAACCGAGACACATCCCAGACCTGGAGGCGTAAAATAATGAGGAAACCCAACAAGGACCAAAAAACGATCTGTCAATTCTGGCGGCTTGTGTTAATACATGCAAACCAGGATCCTGGTTCAGGTTACAAGTAACAACACCCGCAGTCAGAAGGGCGCGCGTCAAAAGGGAAAGAAAAGAAAAACAAAAGAAGATCAAAGAACAAGAGACAGTCACAAAAGTGTCCTTTCTACTTCTCTGTATTTCTCTTGCTTTAGTACAGAGTCAGAGGTTCATTACTTGATTATCTATCTACCTCAGGTAAGGTACCTACTCTCTGACATTCCCTCCACTAGGTAAAAAGAGAACCTGACCAAAGAAAACAGCCAACCGAATCGAAAGAGAGAGCGCACTATCTACTTACTGCTATCAAGGAGGGGCATTTCTGGCGTCCTTCTATGCCATCTCCTCATCAGTCTTGTCAGTACCAGCAGCAATAACAGCATTTCAATGACCACATCTGCTTTTTGGAATTGCTTTCCTTTGATCTTTCAGTCGCAAATCTGTGATATTTACCTTACACTAAACAGGCTGTTACTGAGATCCCTTCGTGACAGTGTGGACTATTGAACAGTCAACAACAACACAGTCGATGCATTTCCACCCCCTCCTTCTATCTTGATCACGGGAATTATCGATCCTTCATCCTCTTTTCCACCTTAATAATCATATTTCCGCCCCTCGAGTCTCCAGCTTCTGCTCCATCCAAACCGGTCTCCCCTTTTGGGGCCATCTCCGCGTTTTTGAGCATTAATACCATTACCATTACCATTCGATAAAATTTTGAGGTGGTTGTTATTTTTTATTATTATTGTTGATATTATTGATATTATTGATATTATTATCATCATCATTATTATTTTGGAGCTCACTGCTCACCCTTCCCGTCTCCTCAAGCTCTGCCACCATTTGCTCGATCGACTCTTGACACACCAGGCGACCCGACAGCTTGGCTTACCTACCTAGCTAACAGCTATCTATCTCCCGAAGGATCGGAGTACGAAAAGCCAAACCTCTGTCGTATCCATCCATCCATTCTACCTATTATTTGAATTGTCCTTTCAGATACCTAGGTATCTAGTCTATTCTGGTGTAAGTCTCCCATTATCATTTTGTCTCTATTTTTCCATCATTATTGCCTATCTGCTTCTCTTTATTTTCATCACTCACACTGTCTACACCTGATACACCGAGGTGGGTTGTTTCTGTCATATCACCACCGTACTGTCATTACTAAAGTCCCTGCCCTAATGGCTCCTGGACCGTGTCAGATGGATCTTTGAAGTCACGAATTTGTAACCTTTTCTTTTTCCTGTTCTGTTTTCCTCTCTAAGCGGGATCAGCATGGTTTCTTAAATTGAGGATGCCACCATGTGCCCCGAATCCCCAACCCTGGTCGGCTCTATCTGATGCTACTAAAAAAGTACCTTCTTTCCCTGCCAACAACTTACCAGGGTCAAGTGTCCACTGCGATTAGTGTGGACGCAGATCGTCTTGCTCTTCCCTCTCCCCCCGTTGCACTATGACAAGATTGGTACCTTTGACCAGTCCGCTACTGTGCATCTGCTTTGCTTTTGCTGTCCATTCCTGCTATCCTTACCATCTCCTTGGGTATCCATTGCATTAGCCTTCCGTCGTCCTCTGGCAGCTTACTTGTCTTTGCTTCTATCATTTTCTTGTCTAACCCCCGGCTCTTTTCTTGATTCTCTCCTAGTTAACGGATCGCTGGCTCTTCCTGGATAGCTATCCCAAAGCTATTTCACCGTGTCTCGCGCGTTCCTAACTGCCATCGCCGTCAATCAATACTTCGTCTCAAACTGCGCCTCTAACCGTTCGATTGGATCGCTTGGTCCTGCTGGTCGCAACGCTTCAAAGGAAGATATCGATCCGAAAAGAGGGGAGGAGATAAAGAAACGAAGAGCGAAACGCGAACTATCGAGAGCTAAAAGAATTGACCGGCTGAATTACCTCTTTCGGGAAGCTCTTGAGCTTTGTCCAACTCTCGCTATCCCTCCACCCCACCCGCTCACTTGACATTGCACATTGTGATTTCTGCGGGACTGCAACATGTCCTCATGACTGTATGACTGTCGCACTGAACAGACCGTTCATAGCGGATTTACGGCAACCTGGAGTCACCGGCCGGAGCTGCGGACCTACCATTGTCGAAATGATTGGAACGGATGATAAGCCAAAGTCGCTCCCTCCTTACTCCGGCCCTCCTCCCCGTCCTCAAATGCATCATCGCATTCCTCCTGAAGCGACGCATGGCCTGCCAAATGCGCCGGGAGCATACGATCAGTCATGGCGCCCCTACCCACCTTCCTTCGAGCATCATCACGCAGAGCAGCGACGGGCCTCCAATGCCCCTCAACCCTCCCTGCCCTCCCACGTGTATCCTGTCATGCCGAATCGAGAGTTGCCTCAGCTACCTCCCGAAGGGCCGTACGGTCGGCCAAATAGTTTGCCTGGTCCCAGTCACACCCCGACAGAGTCGCATCCGCCGACTTTTCGTCCTATGAATGGAGCTTCGCACGATTCCATCCCCCATTCGACACCCCCGCATCCCGCTCCTCCTCATTCGGCGCCCCCCGAGTTTCGTTCGCGGATGACATATCCCCCTCAAGAACAGAGCAGCAATGGCGATCCTCCCCCTCCCCCTCCAGCTCCACATACGATGCCTCCAGCTCAGTTTCCGACGCCGGTCCCGCATATCTCACATACTCCTGCTCCCTACGAGCCGAATTATTACCAGAATCAAGCTTTTGGTATGCGTCAGCGCAAGGCTGCCCGCGCTCAACAGGTAATGACTGTCTTTTCATGCCGCAGAGAAGAGACTGCGCGCCCTACAGAGGAAATAGACTAACTTGCGTTCTTTCCATGGTCTAAACAGGCCTGCGACCAGTGTAGAGCAAGGAAAGCAAAGTGCGACGAAGGGCGGCCCGCCTGCAGCCACTGCAAGGAGAACAATTTGATATGTGTCTACAAAGAAGTCCCCCCCCACAAGTGCGTGACCTGCCTAAGCTCTGCTCTTCGGTCGGTTGGTTGTCGGATACTGACCCTCGAGCTAGACAGGAAAAGGCCACCCAGCAGATCTTGGACAAGATTCAATATCTGGAAGATAAGCTCGACGAGCGTCTGACGCATTTCCAGACCGTGCAGATGGAACATGGGATGCAACTAAGTCGGATTTCCAATGAGGTCGGGCTGAAAGAGCCTAAACTTTTAGCTGTCAAAGATGCCACCCGATCAATGCCACCGAAGCAGACACTTGATAGATTGCTGAAACCGAGTGCTGCTGATCTTTTGCTTGAGTCGGAACCAAAGAACGGAGAGGGGATCCAGCAGTTGGACCCAAATGACCCCGCTACAGGGCAGAGTTTTGTGGAGCGGGAGGACGGTGAGCTGTCCATTCCCGTGGAACATACAACGGCTGCCCACAAGTTGCTCTCCTGGCCGTCGATTAGGAACCTGCTCTACCCCCGCGAGTACGACGAGGATTATGTGATGCGACTCGAAGAGCAACGTGGCCTGATTCGCGTCTATGGCCGTGGTGAGGGCGACGACGCAAGTGAGGATCGCATGTCGTCAACCCCGTTAACTAGCTCAAATTCCAGCAGTGGATGGGATGACCCTCACAATCACCGAGCATCGCCGAGCAGTCCTTGGACACAGAGTGCTCATCCAAGCGGTTTCCCACAGAAACTTCGAGATAGGGGCGTTGACGAGTTTGGTACTCTGTGGGCCGATCCAGACACCGTCCGTCGCTATCATCACAGTTACCTGGAGCACATACACAAACTTCATCCCTTCCTCGACCAGAGTGACCTGGACAAGAAGATCGAGATGTTCATCAAGTTCCATTGCTTACCGAAGACTTCCGGGTCGATGTCTCCAGGTACTGGGGACATGCCACGAGGTGCGAAAAGAAAAAGGTCATGTGAGACCTTGCAAGGTGCAGCATGCGATTTTCAAACGTCCGCCGGCGTCAGGACAGAAGCGACGGGCCGTCGTATCGAAAAGTCAATCGACAACGCCGTTCTCCTTCTCGTGCTTGCGCTGGGCAGTATCTGCGCAGTGGGACCACCAGTCCCCGGTCCTGTCACTGATGCGCCCCCCGATTTTCGCAAGGAGTGGATCCCTGGCCCGCCCACCCGTAGCATCCTATCGCCCGCTGGATCCGACATGGTTCTTCCAACGCAGGGAAGCTTCTACGCACCGTCAAATCCCCACGCGGTCCCGTCTCCTTCGCCTGTTGACGGTCGGCGAAGTGTCGGAGGGCGGTCAGTGTCGTCCGGCCGCGATGGGCCTGCCAATCGACATCTCAGAAACGTCGATGTCATTCCGGGCTTATCTTATTACGCATATGCCACGCAGATCCTTGGAGGCCTCCAAGGGGCCAATGGCTTGCTTCATGTTCAAGCGGCCTTGCTCGCAGGTCTTTACACCGGCCAACTAGCGCATCCCTTCCAGAGTCATGGGTGGATATACCAAGCGGCCCGCGCTTGTCAAGTGCTCATCCGATCGTAAGCTTCTGTCCGAACCCTCACCATCGAGATGACTTGCTGACTGCAGGACCAGGAAACGCTATGACCAAATGCAGGACGGACCTCTGAAAGACCTCTACGATTTTGCGTATTGGACATGTCTTCAGCTTGAGAGGTATGGTCATGATGGTGTGATTGTCAGATTTAGCCTGCGGGCCAAGCTAACTCGGGATGTAGCGATATCCTTGCAGAACTTGATCTCCCCGCCAGTGGCATTTCTCGCGCAGAGTCACGTATAGGTCTACCAAAGGGACGCTTCACACTTGCTTTGCCAAATGAAATCAGCGCGCCGAGTACCATGATGATGTTTTTCTATTCTGCCCAAATTCACCTCAGGAAAGTCCTTAACCGTGTCCACACCGATCTGTACAAAGTCGAGAGTAAGGCACCCAACACCATGTCACCAGGAAACCCGCTAATTATATCTCTATAGAACAAGGCTCCAACGCCGCAAACTCGGGCAGTGCCACCAATGCCGCTGGTTCTGCGAGCGCTGTCAACGCTGCAATCGCCGCAATCACAGCTAATCCTTCCAACAGTGCTACGACCACGAGCAGCTCGAGCAGCAACCGGTGGACCTCAAATGTGCAGGAAATTCTTAGCATGAATCTCGAACTGTGGCGAAATAGTCTTCCGGAGACCATGAAATGGAAAGACACTGATCCCCCTTCGAAAGACATAAACGTTGCTCGCATGCGGGCCAAATATTACGGCGCACGATACATCATCCACCGTCCTCTTCTATATCATGCTCTGCATTTTGCTGGACTCCCCAATCCGACCTCCGCATCGGTGGACTCACCCGCCGGCTCCGTTCTCTCTGGCTCGAAATCTCAGCAGGTTTCACCTTCATTAACACACAGTCAACGGGCTACGAACATGGCGCGTCTGTCGAGCGATATGGGTATAGCAGTCCATAGCGCCCCTCCTTCCTTTCAAGGCTCGATGGGCACCATTGCATACCGAGATCTACCGCCTAAGCTACGACGAGCCTGCAAAGTATGCATCGACTCTGCAATCCTGAGTACAGAAGCCTTTGATGGGATCGAAGGTCGTCCGATCGTGACAAATATCTTTGGAACTGCTCATGCGCAATTCGGCAATATGCTCGTGCTCTCTGCGACCTACATGTCCTGTCTCTCCGAGCTGGTGGATCGAAATGTGCTCGAAAAACTGCTCAAGCGAACAATACGCTTCCTTTTGCAGAGCCGAAATATCTCCCCTAGTCTTCGAGCCGATGCACGGATCCTCACCGAAATCTATGAGAAGATTTTCGGAGAGCCCGCCACGAGTTTCTCATCCGCCTATAACTAGATTCATACCGCTCCCCCGTCTCGCTGCCTCTTCCTGTGCATTCGAAGGGGGGATTGCCTGAGATCATCACCTCCAGGGTCTTCCCGCGAGTCGCCTGAGAAGATAAACCTCGTCACCCGAACCGGGCTTTTTCCAACCATCAGCTATCGATCTATACCGATCCTTCGAATCTATTTTCATTTCTAGGACATAGTCGACTTGAACCTCTCTTCCTCCCCTCTTTTGTCCATTTTCTTTACTTCGACCCTTGGCCCCCTTGCATATACTGATGCCTAACATGGCACGGTTCATATATAACATACATACGTAGGTGTCTTGCACGGTGGTTCTTTGTTTCATCATCAATCATTCTTGGGCAGGACTTCAAGATCTTGGGTTATGTTTTTGGATTAATTTGTTGCGCATTGGGAACGGATGGGTGGTTACCTGAAATTATTCTGATCATGGCATCATCTAGCCCCGGACCTTTTTTTTTTGTTTGATTTGATACCTTGTTGCTCCTTGTTGTTCAAACGGCGCTGGTTACACCTTACCATCGTGGCTGGGATCGGGTACCTATGGGAGGGATCGTGTCGTTGCATTTTCAGCGAAACAAGGATGATGGTCGCCAACATACCGGGGAACCTGCATTCTTGGACAGATGGACGGCCGAATATTGCATGCGAAATTGCTTGAAGACTAACAGATGTGTCGCCAATGGGGCTGGGTATGGAAGTGATGGTGTCTGTGGCTCTGTTTACCTTTATTTGGTGTCACTGGGTCATTATCTTCATTATAAAAATCCAAGGTAGGACCTGTTTGTCGAATGGCGTACTCTGTTCAACCCAATAAAGACTTGCATTCATGAGCACTTGCCGTGCATGATGCACAACAGGGGGGACAATTGTGTGTCTATAGATGAACCCGGAGAGATTTGTTCCCGCTCGGAGGCTATCCAGGTCCTACTCTTACTACGCATAATTCGACAAGGAGAAAAAGATCCGTGACCCCTGAATTGCACCAATTAATAGCCATCAATTGTAGGACAAAGATTCCATGAACGCTGACTAGCATTAGCATTAGCATGCCATTGGACTGAGCAGCATTGGCGAGGGACCGTGGAGCCGACCTCGGCTGCTTCTGATTGAAGCTTTCCCCGCAGTCTCCCCAAGGACACGACTCCCCTTGAAGCTAAACAATCAACAACACCATCCATGTTCGACCTATATATGCGGATCAAGGATGACCAAAGGGTCCAAGGGGACATGGTTCAGTATAACCTGATTATTGGATGATCTGTACCTTGGAATTGGAAAAAACCACTCGTCTCTGATTTTCACCATGGTGACGCAAAGCAAGTGGCTCTCACGCGAAGGTTGGTCTGATCGCTTCGCATCTCAAATGTCAACTGTTTGTTAGACTGTCGAAGCTCAAGGGATGTATTCTTTGGGAGCTAGGATTCACTGCCGATGTTCTCGGGAAATTGATTCAGAGCACGCTTCTGAGTCCTTGGAAGACGCTCCCTCTCCTGCTGCTGGCCCAGTACACCGCGAAGGGCAACCAAACTGCCCAGGAGCATCCGCGGCTCTTCCAGGTCCTCAGGGTGCTCACCTCCCTCGCCGTCCTCCGTCGTGTCAACTCCTGGCTCAACACCCGAACCCTGAACAATGGCGTCTCGGACCGGTTCTACTGGAACCGCGAGGTGGTCGTGCTGACGGGTGGCAGCAACGGGATAGGCAGACAGATCGCCCAGCTGCTCGGCGACCTCGGCGTCAAGGTCGCCATCCTGGACATCCACTCACCACAGGAGGACCAGAGCCGCCTCCCGCCCACCGTCCGCTTCCATGAATGCGACATCACCTCACCCGCGGCCATCGCGGCCGTTGCCGCCGACATCCGCGCAACCCTAGGCGAGCCCACCGTCCTCATCAACAACGCCGGCATCTGCAGCGGCAAGACCATCCTCGGCAGCACGGAGGCGCAGACCCGCCTCCACTTCGAGGTCAACGCCCTCGCGCACTACTGGCTTGCGCGCGAGTTCCTGCCGCACATGGTCAAACGCGACCACGGCATGGTCGTCACCGTTGCCTCGCAGGCGGCATACATCACCACCCCCAACATGGTCGATTACTCCGCCACCAAGGCCGCGGCGGTTTCGTTCCACGAGGGGCTGGCGGCGGAGCTGGTGACGAGGTACCATGCCCCGCGGGTGCGGACCGTGTTGCTCACGCAGGGATTCACGCAGACGGCGCTCATTGGGCGATTAACCCCGGAGGATACGTGGTTCAATCCGCTGCTGAAGCCCGGGACGGTCGCGGAGGAGTTGGTGAGACAGATCCTCACGGGGAATAGTGGGCATGTTGTCGTGCCGGGTTCTGCGGGCTGGATTGCCCGGAATCTGAGGAGCTTTCCGCCTTGGTTTCAGCATTCGCTGAGGTTGCGGTTGGAGAGGTTGATGCGTGCTGATTAGGAGCTTGGTTACCTGGTTTGACTTGGTTGAGCTTTGGTTTGTGCCAGCACTGTTTGCACTGCTTGTCTTGCCTGATGCTGTCCAGGTCCGCTGTTGTGTTTTTTTAACTGGAGTGAGAATTTAGCAATTAGGGTGCAAATACTGGCTGGATAGGAGTACTTTAGCATTGTACTTTCTATTGAACAAATCTGTGGCCAGGTGGTTGCAGCTATGGTGAGTATGCGACAAATGGACACCTGAGGCAGAATCCACAGTTGTGAATTCAGGTAGCCACAAACATCGAGTGATCCTGAGGATTGTACAGAGTAGGGCAGAGATGAGTGACGCACAGAAGGAATAGGACCAACCATGGCAATCTCCAGTCAGTAATAAATCGACTTATAGTTCTTGATATCTATGCAGTACTCCGTAATATCAGAAAAAAATCATCACCAGCCTTCTGGTTTACGTTAATCTCCTCGTGGTCCTCGTTGCTGCTCGGCACGTGCGGCCAACCAGCCTCCCCAGCCTCACCGCGATTTCGTCGGTCCTCACTCACCTTCGATTCAGTCCTGCGGCCATTCTCTGCCATCTCAGCGGATACACATTCAAGGGCAATTATCGTCCAGTCATCATCTTTGGATGGATTCTAATCATCATCTGCATCAACTCACCTCCCCACATTCTTACTCTCATCATCATTCTGTCTAACTTCATCCTCATCGTTGTTCCTCGATCTCAAATACTCTAAGCTACCTACAGTCTGCAGATCTGAACCGTGCCCTCACGGCCTTAGGCGCTAACCGCCCACTGGATCGCCTTGGCGGCGGATTCTCTGGAGCAACCACCCTTAGCAGCAAAAACCGACCCAGCGCTATCAACCGAGCGGTTCAGGCTGGGGCTGCCGACGAAAAAGAACCACGGTTCAGCTCCTTGTTTACCTTGCGAAAAACAACAATCCGCTAGATATCCGTTCGATAGGTTCTCCTCTCGGGCTGGGCTGAGCGACCTTTTGTTTCCACCCTGTTCATGCCATCGTTCTTTAGCATCACGAGTCACGAATTTGCTTTGGTCACTCGCTGGACTACCTAATGTATCCCCGTTCAATTGATATACATCTTGGATTAATCTAGTGCACCATTACGACGATTATTATTGTTTTTCACACTCCATCTCGACCAGCCACCAGCTCCGCCTTGAACCATCGCAGCATTCCCAGACTCGACATTCCGATTCGCACATGGTCGTCTGAGTCGCAAGGAGCATCGTCTTGATCGCTCTTTTTAACTCACTATGTTCAAGGCCCTGATGGGCGGGGTCCGTTCCTCCGATGCCCGCAGCACAACCTCCAGCTCCAAGAGCAGGAGCCGCCGCCGAACCAACTCCAAGGCTTCTTCGACGGTCAGCCGCAAGTCCTCACGGGGTGACGACCGTGATCGTGGCTTGGGCGATCTGTCGGCCTACCCTTCCTCAGGCAGCCGCAGCAAGCGATACGCTCCCAGCGCAGCGGGCGAGTCTGTCGCTTCGAGCTATGCGACGGCGGATCCGGGCATATCCACTGAGCACGATGCGATTATTGTCGAACGGACACCCAGACGCAGAGATACCGATGAAGAAAGCGGTCGCGATCGATATTCCGATATTCGCGACAGTGATGGGCGAAGTTCTCGCCGACGCGACCGGGACCGATCGCCCAGTCGTGAGCGTGAACGGGCCCGGTCGGAGAGGGACGATCGAGCGCAATTGAAAGATGACGCTGTAGAGTCTCGCGACCGTCGTCGGGAACGATCGCGGACTCAGTCAGGCGATACGTATCTGCCGCCTCTTTCCACATCGATGCCCGCTCAGCCAAATCCGCCCACGATCTATGACCCCCATGTCCAGCAGCAGTTCCCAGGTCAGTTCCCTGCTTTTGTTGCCGAGCCATATCGACCTCCGAACCCTGCCGGCGAAGCGGCCGATTACTATGGCGATCAAGGGCAGTCCGTTGCCGAGCAGCCAGGTGTGCGCCCGCAGCCTCCGTCTGTCATTCCCAACAGCCAGACGCATCTCATGGCTGCGTCGCCTGTCGCCAATCCACCACCGGAGCCGAGCAGCATGGGGCAGGTGGGCGCAGCCGCTGATTACTTTGCAGGCGACGCCGAACTAGAGGGGGACCCAGCGCCTGGACGACCGGATCATCCAACTGCTGGCGCAACGTCCAAGCCTTCCAGGCCATCTAACGTTACATCTGGCATCTCGGGGATGGCTGCTGGAGCTGCTGCTGGAGCTGCTGCCTATGGAGCAGCAAGTAGTTTCCCCATGCCGGCCAGCCCGACATCGCCTCCGGAACCTGTCCCAACGACTGCTCCCTATGCCCCTCCTATGACTTCCAGCACCACCAAACCGCCCCATACCCATGGTGTTGGAGCCACAGTTGGAGCGGCAGCCGCGGGTGCTGCAGCAGGATACATGCTTGGCCACCACCAGCACCATTCGATGTCGAGCACCGACCATCTATCCCAGTACACCATGCAGAATTACGACGAATCTTCTCAGCATGGGTTCGGAAACCCAGGTCCCACAATCAACAATGCACCGGCCAATCCAGCGTGGTACGCTGCTGGAGCAGGAGCAGCCCTACCGTATGCTGCAAGCCCTCTGCATCCCCACCACGCTGCTGTCCACCACGGGGCTCCCTTTCCCTCCGGAAGCCTGGCATTTCAGCAGCGCCAACGTGGCCCGCTTGACAAGTTCATCGACTTTTGGCGTGATCCGGAGGGTGTCGGTATGTTTGAAGACTATACCGAGGCCATAGGCGTCTGTAAGTACTGCTTCGAACCCGGCACTTCCTCGCGTGACGCACCTCGTAAACATCACTACCGCCCACGCCGATCGTCCGCTGAGCGCCACAGCGGTGGCTCCCGGGTGGGAAAGGCAAGTCGCTATACATCCTCTGAGGATGAAGGTCGCCGACGGAAGAAGTCATCACGGAGTTCCTGGCTGCTGCCTGGACTGTTGGGTGGAATGGCGGCCAAAACGCTTTTCAATAACAAGGATTTTGAAGACACCTATAGCGTCCGTTCGGGCCGAGTGATGACCGTCAACGACTCTGAAAGTGTCTCAACAACACGACGAAGCCAGACCTCGCGTGGCGTCTATAGGCGTCGCAGTCAGTCTCGAGACCGTGAAGGCCGCATCCTTTACTCAGACTCGAAGAAGAGCCAATATGAAGATAGACGACACGGTTCTCGGTCCCGATCCCGCTCTTCCTCCCGAAATGACCGCCATTCAGCACTCAGAGACGCAGCCCTAGGTGCTGCAGTGGGCTCAGCAGCTTTGGCTGTGGCCAAGTCCCGTGATCGAAACCGCAGCCGCAGTAGTCGCAGTCGCAGCCGATCCCCAAGAAAGACAAAAGGGAGAAAGTCGTCAACCTCTGACTCTTCCTCCTTTGTTGATATCTCCCAGCCTGCTCGAAAGTCCGTTGGCGGTGGCATTGCTTCTTTCTTCACGGCTTCTTCTGAGAACCGTAGAAAGCGCCGAGTCAAGAAACGCAGGAGTATCTTTTCGTTCAACAACTCGTCCTCTTCTTCGCTTGATGCGGACTTGGCATTCGGTACCGGATTCGCACGAAAACCTGCTGGCAAGTCGAACAAGAAGAGCAGTAAGAAGAAGGACCATGACGTGGATGCAGCCTTGCTGGGGTTAGGCGCTGCAGCCACCGCATTAGCTGCTACGTCTCATGGACGCAGTCGGCGGACTGGAGAGATTCTCGCGGCCAAGGAGACGCGGTCGCGACACTCGGATTACACATCGTCCGTCACGAACGATGAAGGCTGGGAGGATATGGACTCAGGGGACCAGTCTTCCTCCAGTGTCAGTTCAGCGCTCGCGTTCGGTGGTAGCGCATTGTTCGGTAGCGATGAATCACAGTCGTCTGACTCTGGTACCTCAAAATGGGGCTGGAGATGGGGAAGCGGAAAGGATAAAAAGAAGAAAAAGAGGGCTAGCTCCTCGGAGGACCGATTCCCTACAGGTGCTGCCCTCGCTGCAGGTGCGCTAGGAACGGCCGCGTTGGCTTCTACCCATGACAGAGACTCCAGACTTCCCAGCCAGGGTGCGTCAAGCAGCTCCGGGAGCTTGCAGCATGTGGCCCCCGTGCCAACTAGCGATCCTACCCGCTTTGATGCGATCAACGTGTCGTCTCTGCCCCCTGGCGAACCCGCATTCGTTCGACCAGGTCCCATTCCATTGCAGCAACCGCAGCCCATGACGCTAGTCTCACAGGCTGTTTATGCTACCCAGGGCGAGTCGATTCCCGCTTACAGTGCTCCCGTGATCCCACCTGTTTTTCCTCCGACCTCCTACATCCCTTACAGACCTGAACAAAGTCAAAGTGTAGCTTTAGGCTTTAATCGACCACATCGCAGGAGCGAGTCTTTTCCCGTGTTCCAGACAGAGCCTCTGGAAGGTGCGCCAGCACCCGGCCTGAAGCGTCGCTCGACCGTCAAGGATCAGACCTCGGTCCAATTTGATCTGACCAAGGAGCAAGCTGATAAGGAGCGACGTGCGGATCGTCTTGAGCAGTTGAAGCGCGAAGCGGAGCGGGCCAACGGAGTGCAACTCATTGATAGGGAAGATGAACCTGCCGTCTGGGATGACGATCGTCGTTCAAGACGCTATGAAGATCGTGGATACGATGACCGCAGACAAGAAGAGCCTAAACATGATCGCTACTACAAGGATTCCGAAAAGGACAAAGACTCATCCTCGCGGATCGGTGCTGCCGCCGCGGGTGCAATAGGCGCCGCCGCTGCAGCTACTGTGCTATCTGGAAGAGGTTCGGTTGACGAATCCTCCGAAACCAGCCAGCGGCGCCACGACGAGCGTCGGCAGCAGCGCCGAGCGGAGCGTCGCCGTGGATCCGAGCCGGAGTCGGCGGTGTCCAGCCATAGTAAATCTGAGCCTGCCCAGGAGACGATCGATGATCATCCGACCGAGAAACGTCAGCCGGAGCTGACCAAGCCGCCTAGTCCCAGTCGCGGTCCCCACAAATACGACGATTACGCTGAGTTCTTCGCTCCTGAAGAGTTGCGGTATAGTCCGGACGCCTACAAGCGGCGCGAGCCTGCCTCGATGCCTACTATCATTGAGATCGAACCTGCAAGTGAGAGACAGTCGCGAGAAGTGCTGCCCCCAGCAGAGGAGCCACATCCCCAATACCGAGATCTGCCATGGCCGGTACCTCTTTTGAAACTCATCGAGCCCACTCCTCCCCAAAGTTTGAGTGGATCCGTCAGAGACGCTGCTTCACCCGTGGTTAGTGCTCGGGATATGCCTACTCACGAAGAAGAGGAAAACGTGAAGCCGGCTGCACGACAAACGACCGGCTCCCGTGTCTCCTGGGGAGAGCACGAAACGCACGAGTACGAAGTTCCGTCCACGTCCTCGGAACTCGAATCAGTTGACCATGAGACCACTAGAGTCCAAGAGGAGTCTCATTCGCCGGTACTCGAACACCGGGACGTGCCCTCCAAGCACGTCGCGGATGATGTGGGTGCGGACATTGAGTTTGCGGCTGCCTTGGCTGCTGCCACCGCAGCTGCGGGCTTTGATCCTGCCCTCGTGACGGAGGATCCAACATATCATACACGGTCTTTGCCTCTTGGCTCTCGAGGTGGGGTCGAATTCAGGTCCCCATGGGTGGAGGCCGAGTTAGATTCTAGGATTCCGCATGGCTTTGTCGAAGGAGAGGTTGAGACCCCCGAAGATGAAAAAGCCGGACTAAATAGAGTCGTCGCAGAGCAGCCACTGTACTCTGAACCTGAGCCTGTTTCACGGGAACTGGACAATCAAGAACCGTCTGAGCCCCAGACTCGAACCTCGATCGCTCAGGAGGTAATCGACCGGCTCAACGGAAAGCAAGATGAAGGAGACACCTCACGTAAAGCTCGATCCGACACAGAAAAGAGTTCAAACTCCGGCGAGAAACGCGATGAATCTGAGCTCCCTGCTCAAGACTCGTTCTCCATGCCCGGCGGATTTGAAACGGAAGAGTCACCCTCGGAATCGAAGCGTGATGTGGACTCGCGTGACGCCGGTGGCTTAGACCGCCGATCCGTTGTTTCAGCCCCTGTATCTAGTGAATACGATTCCTCAACAAGACCGAGAAAATCCAGACGAGACAGTGGTGACTTTGACGATGCTGAAGATGCCGCCTCTGCGTCAGTTGAGCCGGATGGCACCGAGGGGAAGAAAAAGCGACGGAAGAGACGCTCCAAGCGTGACAGTGACACCTTTACCGACTCTGCCTCTGTGACATCCTCGCCCGCCAGAATTGGGGAGTCCAGCGAGAAACACAAGAGCACGGATGACAAGGACAAAGAAAAAAGGGCGGGGGGTTTCTTCAGCAGTATCTTTGGCTCGAGAGTTTCAGAGCCGGTGGACACCAAGACGTCGTCCTCTGCAGATAGGCCTTCGTCGCGTGAGATTCAGTCCGAGGTCGGGCGTCGGGAGTACGAGGAGTCACGCCGCCGGAGGAGGGAGGAAAGGTCATCCCGGCGTCGCAGCTCCAGTGGCGGGGATAAGGGCCCCCGGCGAGATGAGGAGAGCGGTTCCGACAAGGAGAACAGTAAGGCTAGAGACAAGGATGGTATTGACATTGAGAACTACAAGTCTAGCAGGCAACGGAGGGAAGAGAGACGGCGACGAAGATACGAGGATATTGTGGAATCGGGGAAACCGGAGGAGTATGAGAAGGTATAGTCATCTTTAACTGTTTTGAGCTCATTAACTGTAACGTGTCTTGTGCCCTGTTTATGGTCCGAATGTGGACGGGCCAAGCAAGCAAGTTTTAACGCGCATATGCTAAATGATTTTCTCCTCGTTTCCTCTACGTATAGGATCGGAAAATATCGGAAGACAACGACGAGAACCAGTCTTTTTTAGCAGAAGGCCCCGAAATGCCAGTCCAGGTAGACGACGGCAATAGAGAGCGTGGTGCTTCGGGGCGCGTTCCTTTGGCAGAGAGAGACGTCACAGGGCTGGGATTAGACGTACTGGAACAGCGGCCAAGGGGCCGCTCGACATCCCCTGAAGCCTCGGAAAGGATCGTGGATCCAGCCCCCAAGTCCCAGAGTAGGCCGGCCTCGCCCGAGCCGAATCGGCAAGAGGGAGACAATCAGAGCCAGTCGTCACGACGATCATCCATGTTGCGGTCGACAGAGTCGCCTACCGCGGTGCCGTTGCACTTCCGTCGCCCCCCAACCTCGCCTGGGACCAATCGTTCGGCATCCGTCAGCGCCCCTACTGCACCATCTCCCGGGTCTCCAACAGCGCCCAAACGCCGACCAAACTCTACCGAGTTCAAGAGTTCGCGCGAGATCCGGCCCCTGTGGCTGGTAGAGCGTCACGGTCCTGGACACGGGGAGCATGAGCCCGAGGAACCGCTACCATCGCTACCGTCAAGCAAGACTTCATCCGCGAACAACTCCGTGGAAGATCTCACGGCCCTTCAGGACGAGAGAAGCTGGGAGGCGGTTGATCTGAGCCATCATGTCCATGACACTCGGCGACCGAGCGGCATCGACCTGTCTCAGAGCAGAGGTGTCGAGCACGATGCCCTAGGTTCTCAGCAGGTCACACCTACCGCGGCAACTTTCGATCAGATACACCCAAATCCTCCTTCACGGAAAGAGCTGAAATATGAGTTCCATTCTCCCTCGGAACTCCTGCAAGATCCGACCGCGTACGGAGACGTGCAGCCGTTTGACGTGGGGGATCTCCCTTCCGCAGAGGGCTCGGCTGTGGGTGTCAAGGATGCAAGTGCTGGGAATGAAGACAAGGTAGAACGCCCGGCTGAGGCCTTGCCTTTTCGGCCCTCTACCCCACAAAACAATGATATCGCGGCCTCCGAGGACACGGAGACCACCCCTACTCAGACCAGGACCGTGAACGCTTTCGAAGGCCCTGGATTCGCTGGGGTGGTTGATGCTGCTGTTGCAGCAGCTGTGGGTGGTGGTCTCGGCACGCAGCCAGATGTTGCAATTTCCGCCAAAGAAGGTCCAGTGGATCTTCCTGGTGCTGTGGAAAGAACTGATAAGTCGATTGTTGCCAACGATGAACCCGCGGCAGCTTCCGTTTCCACCCCCGGCGCACCTCTTGACTTTGCAGCCGTTGTTGATGCTGCGGTTGCTGCAGCCACCAACTCTACTGGCGAGAAGCCCGAGGCTGCTAGGGAAATTGAGCAGCCGCAAGCCACTGAAAAGTCAAAGGACGAAGTAGCTGCTGCTGCAAGCGAACAGCAGGAGCCCGGGGAATCGCATCTGCAGCAGTCGCCTGAGTCAACCGAGCCCGTACCACAAGCCCCACACGCGGACGAACAAGAGATATCACATCCGACTGGGAACGACGACAGCGTCCCGCGAGATGACAAAAGAAGGGATTCAGTGGCCACAGTGGTTCCCCTAGTGGAAGAAGCCTCCCATGAACAGGGGAAGCTGGACACCAGCGCGGCCATCCCAGAAATAACCGGGGAAAACAAGGAGCTTCCGTCCGAGACAACGAACAAGAACGCGGGCGATAATGATCAGGTCCAGCCCGAGGAGCCGTCGGTGGACACTGACGAGCCATCTTCGTCTTCTGCCAAGAAAAAGAAGAAGAATAAGAAGAAGCGTCAGAGCATGGACTCAAGCACGCACGAGCCGACTACACTTGTCGATGACTCGACTGCCAACCAGGGGGAGGAGGGGAAATTTATTGTTGAAGATGCACGGACTGATGCCGTCGAGTCGTCTGAGCCAGCACTAAAGGAGCAATTTCTTACCGACCAGCCTGCCAGTGCTGAAGCTACAGCTGCGCCCGAGCAGGAGCCGGTAGAGGCCACGGTTGATATAGAGCAAGCCACCGAAGCGCCGGGCGTCAAAGCACTTGAAGATGAACCGGCACCCGCTGCACCCGAAGATACGCCTGCCGAACCAACTGTTGAGACACCAGCTGAGGACCAAGCCGAGACGACATCTTCCAAGAAGTCCAAAAAGAAGAAAAAGAAGAAGAACAAGGGCTCTGCTCCTGAGGAGAACACGGAGGACCCGAATCCTACAGATACTCCGGAACCATCCGCTGCAACTTCGCAGGTCATCGTGGAAGAGCAGGTAGAACCTACCGTGGAAACTACACAGCCTGCCGAGGGAGAACCTAAGCCTACCGAGGAGAGCACCATTGCTGTGCCCGAGAATACTGTCGAGTCCGAACCGGTGCCCAAGAAAATGGAAGCTCCTCAAGACCCTACTGGTGAAAAAGTTCAAGATGTTCCCGTACCAGGAGAATTTCCAGGCTCACCGGTAGAGGCTGATAATCAGGCTAAAGACTTGCCGCAATCTGGAGAAGAGTTCCAAGCTGAGCCTACTCGCGCCCAAGAGCTACCAGAGAGTACCGAGATCACCCACAAGATTCCCGACATGACCCCAAGCGTAAATCCTTCGGAACCAGTAGTGAGTGAGATGATGAATGAGACGGCCTCTCCGGATGTTTGGCATGACGCATTGGCTTCCTCTCCCGAGCAGAAGAGCGCCGAAACAGAGCAAGCTGATCCTAAATCTGATGAGCAACACAACGAGGAGAAGGCACCGGAGTCCGAGATACAGCCAATTGACAAAGAACAGGCTGAGATCTCAGAAAAGCCTGTCGAGGCGGATACTCCTGCTCTCATCCCAGTCCTTCCTGCGGAACAGCAAGAGCAATCCAAGGAGCCCCCTACTCCTGTGTTAGATTCTACTTCCACGGATAAGGTCGAAACGGTAGGGTCTAGTGTCCGGAACGAAGAGCCCACTCCCACTACTACGGAATCGGAAACTCCCTTGTCACGCAAAAACAGCAAGAAGAACAAGAAAAAGAACAAGCGGAAGAGCACTGCAGAGACACCAGTTCAGAGTGAGGCTGTTGATACTGCGGAGCCTATCTCTTCAGTGGAAGGCGTGCGTGAACCTGGTCCTGAGACTACAAGCACAGCTGTGGAGGAACCTCAAGTAAAGTCGCTGGATGAGGCTGTCGATGAAAATAAGGGAGAAGCTACGGACTTTCAAAAAGATATCAAAGAGGAACCCTTGCCAGAGGACGCGGCTGAGGTAGCAACCGATTCGCAGCCGGCTACAGCTGACGAAATCCATCAGACAGCAGCGGAAGACCCGGCGCCAGACGCGGTGGCTGAGATCATGAGCGAATCCCAGCTAGCTACACCTCAAGACGTTCTGAAGACAGCACCAGAAGAGCCCGTCAACGAGCAGCCAAAAAAGAAAGGCAAGAAAAAGAAGAATCGCAAATCAGTCAATGTGTCCGAGTCCCAGCCTGAGTCAGAGTCAGAAGTCAAGACTGAAGAACTCCCATTAGTTGAAGCTGCAGAGACCCCGCAGCCTCAAATAAGGAGTGAGGTAGCGGCCGCAGTTGACAGTCAGGTACCGCCAGAGTCGAGTATCATGGAAGCACCTGCAGGGATTGGAGACATTACGCCCGCTTCCGCAGCGGAGGCAATTGAACTAAATTTACCTGCGGGGAAAGATGAGGCCAATGGCGGAGAACCACATGTGTCCGAGCCCAGCGAGCAGCCAAATATCGAGACTGTGTCTGGCCCTGAACCAGACCCCGAATCTGTGCCTGAAGCGGGGGCAATTGCAGCGACTGGCAAAAAGGGCAAGAAGAACAAGAAAAAGAAGCAGAGCCTGTCTCTCACCCCTGATGAAACGCCAGCCTCCGAGTCGTTAACTCCCGCAGACGCTGCAGATGCGAACACGGATTTGCCTGTCGCACCTGAAGATTCCTCCTTGGAGACTGATAAAGAGCCAATGCGGGAGGAGCCAATTGAAAGCCAGCCGACCGTTGAACCGGTTGCTGAAACACCAGATCAAAGCACGACGGAGGAAGCTGTCTCTATGACCTCAGCGCAAAAGAAGAAGGCAAAGAAAGATAAGAAAAAGAAACGCCAATCTACTTCATTGGATGAGACACCTGCGTCTGAGTCGATGATTGAAGAAGCCGATGCCAAGGATGTTACTCCTGAAGGTGCTCAGTTGCGCTCGGAAGAGCCGTCTGAACCTCAATCACTCGAGGCTACTTTGGATGCCATCGAGCACGTGGAAGCGACAACTGAGCCTTCGCAAGAACAGCCCAAGGAGGATGTGTCTTTGCACCCGGAACGCAGCTCCAACTCTGATGAAGAGTTCGTGCTGGTACCAGAACATGTGCCCTACGGACCCAATGATGAAGATTCACCCCGATCTGGTTCCACGGGGTTCGATCTCACAAAAGGGAACAGTGAATTGGAAAAACAGCCATTGACCCAGGAAGGTGTCTTGGATGCAAACGAGGCCACTCCCGCCGAATCACCCTCTGCTGCTGCCCAACCTGTCCAAGAAGAATCCAGCCCCACGCCAGCATTGGAGGGCGGTGCTGCCATCGAAGAACCAGAGGCTGCAGAAAAGGACGTACCTGAAGATTCTCCAGACAAGACAATCGAGCACAATGAAACTCCTGACGATAGCTTGACGGCAAAAGAAGCTCAAGCCGAAGTAGTCAGCACAGAGACTACTCGAGAGACTGACCAAGGCGGTGCAGTTCCGGACGTCGAAGCTGGCTCTGAAGGCTTGATTCGGGATGATCAGCCTTCCGCTTCCTCGAAAAAAAAGGACAAGAAGAAAGAGAAGAAGCGCCAGTCCCTTGCCCTGAACGATGAGCAAAATCCCTCCACCAAGGAAGTACTGACTGCTGAGCCTCCCTCCGACCCAGTTCCAGAGCCCTCGGAAGTTGATGAATCTGCGCCTGTTCCTTCCGCCCCTGAAGAACAGCAGAAGTCTGATGACGCTGCAGCCGACAAGGCAGGACAAGAGTCAACTGCTGAGCCTCCCTCCGACCCAGTTCCAGAGCCCTCAGAAGTTGATGAAACTGCGCCTGTTCCTTCCGCCCCTGAAGAACAGCAGAAGTCTGATGACGCTGCAGCCGACGAGGTAGGACATGATCCTCCCTCCGACCCAGTTCCAGAACCCTCGGAAGTTGATGAATTCGCGCCTGTTCCTTCCGCCCCTGAAGAACAGCAGAAGTCCGATGGCGCTGCAGCCGACGAGGTAGGACAAGAGTCAACTGCGGAGACAATTCAGACAGCGCAACTGGCAGAGGAAGTGCAGACGACCACGTCCAAGAAGAAGGCAAAGAAGGACAAGAAAAAGCGCCATACACTCTCTTTGGACGATGATCGAACTCCTTCGACTGAGGAGAAGATCGACGCCACTGAAACCGTAGCAGAAACAGCTGCCGAGCCAGCACCACCTTCTTTCGCTTCGGAAGAACCAGAGAAAATTGCAGAAGCTCCTTCCAATGAAGCTACACGAGAACCCACTGCAGATGAGACTCAGACCGTGGAGTCCACAGAGGAAAGTCAAACAGCAAAGTCGAAGAAGAAGGCAAAGAAAGACAAAAAGAAACGGAAGTCTGTCTCCTTTGAGATTGAAGAGCCATCGACTCAGCCGAGCGAGCCTGACCACCCTGTCGCGACTTTTGGCGAGACAGTGACTCCACATGAGGAGCCGAAGCCCGAGGACGAACCTTCCGCACGGGAAGGTCTTACTGAGGAGTTTCAGCCATTAGAAACAGTCCCTGCGAGCCTAACTCAAGGTGGAACAGATATTGATACTCAACCTGAGCAACCTGAGCCAAATGCCAAGGCTACAGAAGTTACAGAGCAACAAGAGCAGGTTCCCGAGCCTTTCCCAGGTTCAATCACGGAGGAGCAGGCTGTGGAAGAAACTGCAGCTCCGCCGTTGGCTGATGAGGCGTCCCAATCACAAGAACAGAAAGTCTCCTCGGAGACCTTATGGTCTGAAACTCAGGAGGACCGTGTCAAGAGTGTCCAGGACGCTGAATTGTTAGGCGAGAAGACAGAGGAGCGCGCTGTCCAGCCTTCGCTAGAAGACAACGAGAGCACCAAGACCGAAGCCTTGACGGAACAAGCAGAGTCCGAGCCGCAGACGCCCATTGATGAGGGCGAGCAAGGAGTAGGGCCCTCTAAGTCAAAGAAGAACAAGAAGAAGAAGAAAAAGAAGGACACTCTGGAGCCAAGAGAAGATATGCCAGTGACACCGCCTGAGCCTTCAAACGATGAGCCGCTCGAATCGACACCAGTTCTTGAACAGGAAAAGGCTCACGACACTGCCGAGCCTGACGCCACAGTGTCTGAACCTCTGCGCGAAGAGGAGAAACCCGAAGAGGAACCCAGCGGGTTTATTTCGGCAAAAGCAAAGAAAAAGGGAAAGAAAGACAAGAAGCGCCAGTCCAAGATTCTTGATAGCGCAAACGACGCCGCCAGCACCGCCGAAACCTCCGCAGATGTCGCGGAACAGTCGCCCTTGAACACATCAAGCGGCGAAGCGGATGGCCCAGATGCGGAGTTCGCTCAAGAAACGAGTGAAGCCGTCTCTCCCGAAGCGAAGTCCTCGGAGCCATCGCCTGAGACGGCACTCACGCCTGCTGAAGATGACGGTAAAGAAAATCAGTCCCACGACACCGAACCATACGGCGGCAACGATAAAGATCTGACATGGACTGATCACATGGTATCTTCGCAGGTAGAGCAACAACAAGCAACACCTTCCGATCGTCCGTCCCAACCCGCGCTTGAAGCCGAGCCAACTTCCGTCGGCGAAGCAGCAATATCCAGTCATGTGGAACAAGGTGAAAACAACGCAGACAAGGCTTCGCCGGCCGTTGACGATAGGGTAGAGGGATCTGGTGAAGAAGGTACGAGAGCGAAGAACGAAATGATGGCCGAAAGTCCCGAGATACGAGATGAGGGTCTTCTTGAGATTCCGCGAGAAGAAGAGAAGGGAGAGGTATCAAGCCAACGAGAAGACTCCATTCAGGCCGAAACCGAAGAGCAAGTGGGGGAATCGACGAAAGCACCCGCTGAAGAAACACACAAAGATTTCATGAGCCAGGAACCGGCTCCAGAATCCGTGCCAGAGGGCGGAGATGCCGCGACTAAGGATCAGTCCACTGACATTGAGGTTAACGATCCTTCAAAGCCAGAGGACGTCCTTGAGCTGGAGAACGAAGAGTTGCCATTATCAACCTCAGGAAAGAAAAAGAAAGACAAGAAGAAAAAGAAGGCGCAACAGGAGACAAAGACTGATGAGACATTGAAGGAGCCTTGGGTGGATGTCGTGCAAGAAAAATCACCAGCGAGCCAGGAACTGACTGATACCACGCTACCTGTTGCCGAGTCTCAGGCAGATCCAGTTGCCGAGCCCTCGCACGAGCTTTCCGAATCACAGAGACCAACTGAGACTGTAATTGACGACAAGGGCATTGAGGAGACCCTAGGGCTGCAACAAGAGATAAAGCTTGCGGAGGACGGCTTCGAGGAACCACCGGCTCTTTCACGAAAGAAGAGCAAGAAGGACAAGAAGAGAGAGCGCCTTGCTCAAAAGGCTGCTGTTGAGTCACGCGAGAATGAATCCAAGGAGGAGCCGCTGGCGACTGAAGAGCACCTCATTCCACCTTCGGATGCTCAGCCGACCGAGCCTGCGATTCCTGAATCAGCCCTGGCACTGGGAATACCTACCGAGACAACCGCAGACGCTGGCGAAGCTGAACTGCATTCGAGCGCCGTTCAATTCACTGCTCCGGTGGAGGACAATATCAAGGCCATAGAAACCTCTGAAGTTCAGACAGTTGAAAGCCTCCAACTGCACGAAGGAGCTTCAAGTCTAGGTGCCGAGGCCGTGGCTGAGCACACTCCACTGGAGATTAAGGAAGAAACCCTGCCCTCTGAGCTTTTGCAGGAAGACGAGATGATTGAGAACGATCCCGGAACGAACAAGGCCCAAGTACAAGCTGAACCGGTTAATGAAGACGAGAATGGTCGTGTGAAGTCGCTTCTTGAGCCTATCCAATCACTAGAGGCTCCCCAGCAGCCACTTGAGCGGGAAAATTTGCTGAATGAGGATGCGGCAACGGCTCCAGAGGTACTACCTGCTGTGGAGAAGTCAGTTGCTGACGCCGAGACGGCCACGGAACCAATAATTGAAGAAGCACCCCTGAGTCGCAAGGAGTCGAAGAAGAAGGCGAAGAAGGCGAAGAAGCAAGCTCAAAAACAGCAAGAGAAGACCACTACTCCCGCCCCTGCTGAGCTTGGAGAAGACAGCATTGTGGAGACTACGCCCACCATACCAGGCAAGCCCGGTTCAGCAGAGAATTCTGGCGATGTCCCCGAGGCAAACGTTTCGGAAGAGCAGTTGGTTCCTTCGGATGCCGCTCGATCTCAAGAGACTCTTGAGCAGACTCCGAACATGAACAATCAAATTGAGGATGCGCTATGGAGGGACCAGGAAAAAGAGGGCAATGTCCAGGCTGAACCAAGCCAAGGCGCTGAATTTAGAAACGAGCAAGTTGCCGAGGATTTCACCGAGGGTCAGCCTGAACCCACAGCGGCTTTTGCGAGAAAATTATCCAAGAAAGAGAAAAGAAAAGCCAGGAAGAATTCTGCCAAGGATGCCATCGATCCTTCAGACGAGCCCGAGCTGCGAAATCCAACCGAATCTATCGAGCCATCCGTCTCTACCACGGACCAAGCCAAGACCGACGAAGATCCATTTCTGACAGGTGCCTACGACAAGCAAATGACCGAGGAGGTTCCACGATCACTTGAGGCTGAGCCAGGAGCTCCGGAGATGCACCAAGGTGCAGGTGACGAGGATGATTGGCCTGCAATAGACTGGGAGAAAGGTAAAGTCGAAATCCAAGAACAGACGCCACAGTCGTCACCTGAGGCTCATGCAGTTCCTTTTGAGCCAGGCATTGCAGAATTCGACGAGTCTGCCATCCCAGAGGGATTGCTTAGACGACAAAGTCTATCCCGTAGAGGTGCCTGGTCGTCTCCAATGAGCAAGCAACTGATGGACTGCGAAAGTTCACAGCAAACAGGGGCAGATGAAGCAGGAGCTGCTCCGCAAGAAGGTGGTGTAGTGGTAGAGCCTGACACGGTGGTCGAGACGGAGCAGTCTGCCAAACTGAACGCAGAACCTGCAAGTTCGCAAGTTCAAGAAAAGGCCATGCAGCATCTCGAGAACGCTTTGGCATGGGATCAAGCAAAGGGTGGGACCGAAGTGATGCCGCCAAAGCAAAGCAAAATTGCGAGCATCTTCCCAAATCTTGAGCGCGGATCCTTTCGACGACCTGTTCCGGGCCAAGAATTGATGCCGGTAAAAGATAGTGCTGAGGATGAGACTATTGACCAACATGCGGATGGCAACTGCGCGATCCAGGTCTCGGAGGCAACTATCCCGGCCGGCGAGCCGGAAGAGAGCCGTTTACAGGGCCAGCAAGATGAGAAAATTCAGGAGCCAGCGGCTACGGTTTTTACGCGGGATCTATCTCTGGAAGAGCCTATGAAGATGCAGGACACAAGCAGCACTCCAGTTAACCTTGCTGTTGACGTTGAGATTGATCCCTCATACAATGTTTCTGTGATATCCGATGGTCCAGGGAAAGAAACCGAATCTATTGAAATTGAATGGAAGGACAACGACAATACGCGAACCCTAGAAGCCGAAACACCCTTGTACGCACCGTTGCCTGTGCACGAACAGAAGTCATCTCTTGTCAGCCATACTTCTCCCGTTGGAATGGACCGAGACGAGCAGATTCTGAGAAACGATTCTTCCTGTGGGCTTCGCCGCAGCCCGTCAATTCATGGGCGACACGATCACCCACCGCGAACATGGTCGCTGGAGGATTCACCGATCACCAAGGCAGTGACACCACCCCTGGCGACGACGTCTCTATTTGGGGGACCAGCAGGGGCCCCTGCGGACATGGGCTCACCTCCACGTACTCCATTACAAACTATCGCGGAACAAGAGCCAGACGATCGAGTGGAGCTAGCGAGCGGGTTAAGATCCATGGTTCCTGAACACGGGACACCCCGTCTGGAGATGAAGCCCGAACATGTTCTTCCACGTCCCGAAACTCCGATCAGAAAGTTTACAGATAATGCGCTGGCACGTCAGGCATGGCCTGTATCGGACAATGACAAGCTCCAAAGCTCGGCAGACGAGGATGCGGGTCTCGCTGTCAAGAAACGGCGGCCAGGTAACGAATGGCCCGCCGAAATACTGAAAACTCCGGACCAAGGAATGCCGATTCTAAGACCAAGCAGCGTGAGCAGCATCAAAAGTGTGCAGAGCAATTACAGTGTGACTGGTGGGCAGCGATCGCTACGACGCACCAGTCGCAACACCAGCGGGGATTTGCGGGCGGCTAGCCAGGCACAGGAAAGCCACAGTCCCCAGCCACACGATACGCCCCAGCCTCCTCAGCCCCCGCCCTCCGATCTCAACATCGAGCGCATCGCTTCGTCTTCCTCCTACGACCCCGTCACGGACAAGGGCAAGCGCCCCATACGAGCCATGCCGGACGTCTATGTAGGTACTCCTCCATTCAATTACGCTAACTCTTTGATAAATGCGATTATTGTTGGCCTTCCAATCACTAACTGATCCCGGTTTAGGAGGGATGGGGAGAGACGCCCAGCTCGCCTCGGTCGCCGAGCCGACCGCCCAGTATCCGTCATCGTCGAAGTATGCAACACCTCCAAGAACTTGAGGCTCGTCTCGATCAACTCATCTCTGAAAATCGACTCCTCATCGCCGCTCGTGAAGCCGCCGAGGATAAACTTCGGAATGCTAGTGTCGCCCGTCGCAAGAGCGACCATACACTCAACGAGCGCAGTGCCGACCTGCGGGACAGAGAAGCCGAGGTGGAAAACCTGAAGAATTCCGTGGAATGGCTCCAAAAGGAAGTAACCCGCCTGACAGAAGAGAATGAAGGGCTTACCACCACGAACTCCAACCTGACCGCCGCCCATGCCAAGGAAATTGAGGCGGAGCGCGAATCGTCCTCTCGCCAATTGGACGACTTGCGCTCGCGATATGAGCAGCTCTCCACGGAAGTGCAGAACACAGTGCGGCACGAAATTGAGACTGCGCTGGCGCGAAAGGATAACGAACTGCGACGGCTTAGGGAAGAGCTTGAAACCGCTCGGGATAAGGTGTCGCATTTACAACAACAAATCGCGGCATCCTTGCATGACAACGTTCTCGTCTTCCGCGATGAGGATTACTTCGATGCTGCATGCCAAAAACTGTGTGGGCATGTGCAACAATGGGTGTTGCGGTTCTCCAAACACTCCGACCATCGACGCTGCCGCAAACTTGCTGAGATACAAGATGAGAAGATTGCAGACCGCTTCGACAATGCGATCCTGGACGGCTATGATACAGATACCTACCTCGCCGACCGCGTCCGTCGCCGCGATGTCTTCATGTCGGTGGTGATGACTATGGTGTGGGAGTTTGTGTTCACACGGTATTTGTTTGGCATGGATCGTGAGCAGCGCCAAAAGCTCAAGTCCCTGGAAAAGCAACTGAGCGAGGTTGGCCCACGGAGCGCTGTCCATCGTTGGCGCGCGATTACCCTTACGCTCCTGTCGAAGCGCCCGGCATTTGCTCGTCAGCGTGAAAACGACACGGAAGCGGTTGCATTGGAAGTCTTTGAGACTCTGTCGCGTCTCCTCCCACCCCCAAGTCATGTCGAAGCCCAGCTCTTGGAGTCTCTACGCAAGGTTCTACGGGTTGCAGTCAACCTGTCAATTGAGATGCGCACGCAGCTGGCCGAATACATTATGCTGCCGCCACTCCAACCCGAGTACGACACAAATGGAGACCTAGCACGGCAGGTCTATTTCAACGCCTCATTGATGAACGAACGCAGCGGGGAGACAACGTCGAATGAGGAGCTGGAGTCGCAGCAAGCAGTCGTCCGGGTCGTCTTGTTCCCGCTAGTGGTAAAAAAGGGCAACGACACAGGCGAGGGCGAAGATGAAGTAGTTGTCTGCCCTGCTCAGGTGCTTGTCGCTCGACCCGGCAAGGATCCAAGGGCCAGCAAAATCTTCAGCAGCGACCGCATGTCCCTGGATGGAACCAAGTCTGTTCACAGCGTCGCTCCATCATCAACCATGGATATCAGCAACGTGATCTGAGGCGTCACACTCTGGTCACGACTTGTTCATGCTCAGCTCCACGGATTGATGTAAGCTGAAGGCTTTCGGTCAATCTTTATATCTTCTTTCTGTTCTGGTATGGTAATTGGCAATGATATCCGGAGGCGTCAGGGTCAAAAGAATTGGATCTATACAAGATCCCTTATGAAATGGTAATGGATAATCATGGAGGCTTGAGGTTCCCTTGTGTTCTATTTTACGAATATGCTTACGATGCTACGGCCTCTACCTTCTGGTATTGTTGATGATGTATATGGTGTTCTTGATTTGTTGCTATTTTTTCAGATCTCATTCAAAAGAAGATCTTTGTGTGTATGTACCTTTACATAGATGATTATGACGACTGATGACTGTTCATAAAGTTGTTGGATGAATGCGTTGAGATCATTGACTTTACAAGTGTCCTTGTTTCTTAACCCGTAAGTCTTCGAAAGCTCCATGAGCGACATGCTTCACAAGAGTGAAAGCAAGGTTTAGTCGGAGTATTGAAGCTGGTTATCGTTGGAGCGAAGAAGGACACAGCTACAGACCGAGAGTAGGACTGTACTCGTACTCCGTAGAGGTATCAGATCCCTGCCTTACGGATCGGCATAAGCTGCGAGGTTGCAAGGCCGCCAATCAAATCGCTTGAATGATCTCATCGTCATCGGCGGCCTGAGGCACTCCGCCATCTCATCCACCGCCGCCTGCTGTACGTCCTTTTCTTCTTATTCCTCACCCTCCTCTCGTACAGTTATCGCATTTTATGACCTTTGAAGCATCTGGCATTACTCTCCTATTGTTACAACTTTTGTGTTCTTGATGAAAAAGACCCTTTAGTTTCGGACTGCCCCATGTTTCACTGCACTGCGCCACAGGCGTCATCCTCTACGACTTCGTTACAGTACAACTCTACTGGCGAATTCTTGTTCAGGGAGTCCCGATGAATTATCATTAGGCATGTAGGTTGCTGCAACGATAGAACTGCAGCAACTCCGTGGACCTAGCCAGAGTTCAGTTTCCTTCCTATCTCCATCATCATTGACCATCACGCCTGGATTTCCAACCAAGGATTCCACGCCGCCATAAGATTCGATTGAAAGAACCCCTTGACTCACCATGCCTTCTGGCAAGTCGTCGCGAGACAATGGTCTCCAGACCGGGACGCCTGCAACGACGGGAGCTATCCGTAGCTCAGGGGCCTACGAGACATCAGCCCCACAGACCCATCACGATATCACATCGGAGGGTCGACCTGCGACGAACAAACCGGCTAAGCGGAGAAAGAACCGTCATCGAAAGCGTCGCAATCGCCGGCAGTCCTTTCTTGCCCCTGAAGAATCCCATACTGCGGCTGCGGCTTCGGGTGCCGATGCGGAGGATCTGGCCATGATTGCGGGGGATCAGACCCATTCTCGGCCAGCGCTTCCATTCTACAATCTGGCAAGGGATTTGAGCAGTACAAGCTTGGAGAGTGAGGCTCTGTTGGATCATCGGTAAGTTTAATTTCCGTCTGGTAGGATATCGCGTCATTTTTTTTTTTTTTCGCATGCTGATATGTGCCTTGGTAAATCTATGCAGAAATCAGCCCATGATGCGGCCCCGGAGAGAAAGTCGGCTGGCACAGTCCTTTCGACCCGGATCTATGACAATTCCGTCTCGTTCTACCGATTTAGCTTCTCGCGGTACGCCTTCCGGTAACAGGGTCTATCATGCTGGAGACGACAGCGATGGATCAGACGGAATGGATGATCATACGCCGTTGATACGACCATCTTCAGGCCATCTTAACAACAAGTCCTGGTATGGAACAGATGCCAAGGCAAGCCCCTTTGCATCGCGCCAGCGACGTGCCTCTGGGCAGACAACTTCCTCCCGGTGCTCTCCTCGCGGTCTCGCGACTTCTGACCCCGACCGAGATTATGACATCAACAATCCTCCCTCCATCCCGGGCTCACCGAAGCTGGGAGGTGATATGAACTACGATGATGCGGTGGTCACGGGTGCAGACTTTGACTTTGCTCTCGCCAAAGCGATTGATAATCGCAATCAAGCGGGCTCCCGGCGCAATGACATGGTTATTGACGTGGAGGGTGGCTCGACTCAACCGAAGCCTTCTCCTCAGTCCCCCCCGTGTTCACCACGCCTTTCTCCTCACGAGGCTCTTCGTCGGCGCCGCACTGTCACATTACCAGTTGAGGAGGACGTTTGCTTTCCCATCGAAGAGGTCTCAGAGCTCGCCGAGGAGGATGCGCGGAGAACGTCCCGCGAGGACGGGCGGCGACGGCGGAGAACCAAGGAATGGCCGGATCTGTCTGTTCTGGAAGAATGGAGTCGCGAGGAGAAGGAGGAACGAACTGGTGTGCTTCGCGCCAAAAAGATCAGCGAACCCGTGCTGATTGAGGGTCGACTGAGACCCCAGTACCGAGTGTGGCGGCGCGAGGAAGATGAGGCGCCCTATCGATTCACTTATTTCAACGAGGAATTTCAGAGTACCATTCATGCCCAAAGCATATCCGAGCTGGTACAGCCTGGAGGTAGCTTCCGGGAGTTATTCATCCCTGATCCACCGGAACTGGAGGATTCGTCTGATGAGGAAGACTTTGAGGATGGAAACAATCACAGTGACCATTTCACCGACTCCAACCACAACGGCCAGGACAACGTCACGGCGGAAGTACCCAAGGCGGCGCAGTCCGGTGGAAACAATATGAACGCTGCCACTGGCCCAAAGACACAGCCTCGTATGTCCGTATTCAGCGAAGGCGTGTCTGAGGCACGCACATCAGTTGATGCCTCACCGGCGCGCAAGCTCTCACCACCGAAGCCTAAGAGATTTGGGCCTCGCCCGACCTTCTGGCTGGATGTTCTCTCCCCGACAGATACCGAAATGCGCGTGATTGCCAAGGCATTTGGGATCCACGCCCTGACGGCCGAGGATATCATGATGCAGGAGGCGCGTGAGAAGGTCGAGCTATTTCGAAACTACTACTTTGTCAACTACCGGACCTTTGAGCAGGACCCCAATAGCGACAATTACTTGCAGCCTGTGAACATGTACATCGTCGTGTTCCGGGAGGGGATTTTGAGCTTCCATTTCTCGCAGACGCCGCACCCGGCGAATGTTCGCCGGCGCATCCGTCAGTTGATGGATTATTTGATCCTCAGCTCCGATTGGATCTCGTATGCGCTGATTGATGACATCACGGATGTTTTTGGTCCACTGATCCAATCTATTGAGGACGAAGTGGACGAGATAGATGAGAAGATCATGAAGATGCACTCTCCTGGGCGGCCGATCGACTCCCGCGACAATAAAGACCATGACAACCACCGAGAGGATGAGGACGATGAGCCAGAACCACCGGCCCCCGGCGAGATGCTGCGACGCGTGGGAGAATGCCGTAAGAAAGTCATGGGGATGTACCGATTGCTGAGCAACAAGGCAGATGTTGTGAAGGGGTTTGCTAAGCGATGCAATGAGCATTGGGAAGTGGCGCCGAAATCCGAGATCGGGCTGTATTTGGGAGATATCCAAGATCACCTTTTGACTATGACCAGCAGCCTGACCTACTACGAGACGTGAGTTCTTCCCAGCGAGTGCATTGCCTCCCGGAGATGGGGCCAGCTAACCGGTCCTACAGGCTACTGTCACGAGCGCATTCGAACTATCTAGCCCAAATTAACATCTTGATGAATGAACGACAAGAGCAGACAGCAGATGTACTTGGGAAGCTTACCGTTCTCGGAACGATTGTGCTTCCCATGAACATCATCTGCGGTATGTGGGGGATGAACGTCAAGGTTCCCGGTCAAGACGTGGATAATTTGTGGTGGTTTTGGTCGAGTAAGGACTCCTTGCGTCACCCTTTCCTTTTCCTGGGGATTTATCAGACGGTCAGATGAACTGACACGGCCTTGAATAGTTACTGGAGGACTGATCTTCTTCGCGTTTGCGTCGTTCCTGATTGCAAAGCGCGTCTACAAGATTGTCTAGGTGTCGACGTTACGACCGGCTTGGCGCAGAGCTATGACGATGAAACATGATACCCCGAATGTGTATATTGTTCTCTAAAAAAGATATTCTGGTCGATATCACGGATTGCACATGTCACTGTTGGATAGATGGGTGGCGGTTTTCTGTGTTGATTTGTACTCTTGTCTGTATAGAAGGGTTGTCTGTTGTCTATTTGGTTCATGCTTGGAGAAATGGTTCCTTTATTCTCCACCTACCTGTTTCATATAGGTCTCCATAGTCAAACGGAAGGTGTATACAGATCAACAGATATAGTATTACCTACTCTGTGAGATCGGAATCTGTTCCACCAATATGGTCATCGTCCGTGGCTTTGTACCCCATCCTCTGCAGATCGTATGCTTGACTGGTTGAGATCTGGATCACTTGAGCATCAGCAACTCTGCACATGGTACCAATTCTTCGAAATTCCCTGGATTTGTCTTCATTGTAAGACTTCTGGAAAACTGGGCAGTCGGAGGGAGATGAGGTCATGATGACTGTTCGTAACATGTAATACCATCTTTCTGCCATAATTCGCCCTATTTTCTTGGGTAATATTACCTAACCGTGTCACATCATTGTAACAGCCCCCCAGGGGCTGGACCTCCCTTCCACTGCTTCTTGCTTCTCTATGGATGTTTGTGTCTCCTCTATTCTTGTTCCTCTCCGTCCGTCCGTCCTTTCATCTCATTGAGGCTCGTCATTATCGTCTTCGTCGCCTCTTTCATCATTGTCATCACTTGAATCCGTCTAACCTCCCTCTCTCAAGTCTGTCCCATTCTAAATCCCCTCAGACTGCTTCGTACTGGACCACACTCTCCTCGTCTCGTCCCCCATTCCGATCGGTGACACTGACGAAAGACGGGACCTTCGGCCTTTCCCACGCAGCCACGCTAGACTACCTTAGACTCCCTCTAGCCATTATTCCTTGACGTGGGCGGCTGCCATTGGATCTCGTCTCTTCCCTCCCCTGACTGGACGATCTTGGACGGGTGAGCTACCGGCCTTACCTTCACTTCTATTGATCGAATTTCAACGTCCTCCGTCTGCCTTTTTCCTTTTTCAACTCCCTTTTTCACACCGGCTTAGATTGCAACTGCGAAGACTGGATTCCTTGCGTTCCCTCTGCACTTGTTCACCTGCTACTGGCGAGCTCTGCCTTGGCGAGATCAATCAACATCACCGGACTTGCGATCCCTGGCTGAACAGGCCAAACCGTTATGAGAACTTGTGGTGGGCTTCTATCGACAACGCCATCGCCTAAACAAGCACAGAGCTTGTTCTAGACGTTCCATCCCGCCCGTCTTCTGATCAAGTTATGTCCCCTGCGACGTCTGACACGTCTCCAGCCTCGGTCTGTCTACCTGGTTCCCTAAATCCTGGAAACCATTCACGACTTACTCCGTACAATCCGTCGTCTACCTGATCTGCTGGGTTTATCGCATGCAGTAACTTTTTTGTCGTCGCTCTTCCTCTCCGCGTCCACTCATCTTCTCAGTACATTCTCCATCAGCATGTGGTCTTCGTCTATTCGTCTTTCTTCATCTAACGTGTAACGTGTCTTTTTTTTTCTGTACGACAGGCGATCACCATCATCCGATCCCATTCACTTTCCCGATTGTCGGCACCCATCTGTTTTTATCCGCTTGGTCAACATTACCTGGATTTTTCTGCGGACATCCCACGTCGCAGGTTTTTTTTTTTTTTCTTTTTTTTGCCTCCCCCTGGCTTAGTGGTTCCCTCTCGGATCTCCTGACTTGTCGATATCGTGTCAGCAAATTTCTGACACGATAGGGACCATGGCAGCGGAGTCCGAGAGCTCGCCTTACCCCAATGGTTCCTCTGGTGGACCCAGCGTGGCCCAAGACGATGAGGCTGCCTCGTCTGCATCCCGGCGGTCTGCCAGTGAAAGCGACATGGTGGAACTGCCACGTTCCGCATTTAAATCTCAAACACAGGCATCCGTTCTAGCCCAGCTACCAAAACTATCGTCCGCGATTCCTGGCATTTCGGCCCCTCCCTCTACTACGAATTCCGCCCTATCCTCGCGCGAATCCTCCCCCGTTCGTTCCTCCCGTCGTGCACGTAACCCAACGTCGGCGCCTCGCAGTTCCAGATCACGCAAGAACAGTCAGGATCGCAGTCCGCACCGGTCTGTACCAGTTCCCACCGCGACTGCTGTGCAACGAGCGCTTTCCCAGCCCAGCAAGCCTCTTGTGCTGAGCGCTTCCCCGAATGTCGAACCGTCCTCCAATGTTCCCAGCCCAGAAAAATCTAACAACATGCCGTTATGGGGCTCTACCCCTCCGAATACCTCGAGCAAGCGGTCCTTGCCGCCGTCCGACGACATTACCGCCAGAGGAGATCGGAGTGCACCTCGCGCCGTGAGCAGCCGCATCAATGCGCCGGGGTCTGCCCTGGAAACCGTGGAGGAGATGGTCAGCGATCCCTCGACGCCGTCGGCCGATACCATTCTGAACCAGCCTCTGCCCGAAGAGTCCAAGCTGCAAAAGATCGATGAAGACACGACCCCAAAGGCCTCCAGGCATCATAACAATATCGAGAGTGGGAGTGACAGTGGCGGAAACAAAAGCTCAGAGCGCATGGAAGAGACTCGTCGTTGGGTATCCACAGGTACCAGAGGTTCCGAGCCCCTCATCCCGAAGCGCTCCACCACCTCATTGAGCGGCGCTCGCGGGAAACCGGCAGAAGGGTCCGTCCGCAACATGATTGTCGAGACTGAGACAGTGGCTTCGATTCCTCAGGTTTCTCTCGGCGTGGTTCCGGGCGAACGAGGCAGTTCGGGCCGGGTAGACAGCGGCACTCTACGGATGAAGCCGAGTACGGAGACCATTCGTCCGAGAAAGGAAAAGCGGAGAACTCGCAAACCTGCTGCCCTCTCCAGCGGCGCGGCATCCTCCAAGGCTGATATCTTTGAAGCGAAAGTGGCCAGCGCCGTCGATGAGGCCGATGTCTCCGACTCTGATGAAACGTTTGTCTATGAGTCCAACCCCCCAGACCCATATCCGGTCCGGCAGAGCCGGTATCATTCCCGCACACCCAGTGCAACGTCTATGGCAAGCCAAGTCGACCAGCTGGCAGGTCGGGCGCGTCATAGCATGAGAGACTCAACCCATAGCGTTACCGGTAAACGCAGCATGAAATTCACAAATAATACTTACACCAGCAGTGTGGATGGGGATGCTGGGGACGAAAGCGGCCGTCCTCTCTCCAGGGTAGATGGCAGCGCGACACACACTCCCCGGCACCACCATATCGGGCGGTATGGACGCAACAGTAACGTATATCCGTCACTGTTTGATAGCGACTCGCCGTTCCCGCAGTCCCAGGCACATGCCAAGTCGCCCCGGCATTTCATTGGCAGTGGACTGCGGCAATCAAGGCATGCCAACTCGCGTACACTTCCGAATTATCGCACGATCAACGGGTCTAAGAAGGCGGGCGAGATGTATCCTTACGATTTTGATGCAGAAGGGGCGGATGATGAGCGCACGCCGCTGGTCGGGTCGACACGTGTGTCACGAAGCCGGCATGGCGGTCGCCGCCCGGGCAGTGCCAGTTTGCGTCAAATGGAGTACATGCAACAACGGCAACGCGGCTGTTTCTCACGCTACGGTATCTGTCTCATCATTGGCCTCTTGCTATTTTTGGTCGTGGGAGGCGCCACCTCGTTTATCGTAGGGATCACAAAACCGCTGGTGGACGTGCAAGTCCTTGCCATCCAGAACGTGCTCGCTTCAGAGCAGGAGATTATGTTAGACCTCAGCGTGCAGGCCGTGAATCCGAATCTTTTCCCCGTGGCCGTCGACGATCTGGACGTGAACATCTTCGCCAAAAGCCGATTTGTTGGAACGGACAAGCTCTGGCGCGATCACGGCTCAGATTTGGATGAATTTCCCCGCATCGAACAAAGCAGGAAGCGAGCGGAGATGGCCCAACTTGCGCGCTGTGGCCGGGATACCGAATGCACGCCGGATGTTCTTGCCAAAGAGTCCCTCGATCTCACTGGAGGGGTCGACAAGGGCACTGATCCCATACCGACCGACCCTGCTGGTGATCCTCAGACCATGCTGTTAGGCCGTGTTTTCCACTTCGATTCGCCCCTCGCGTTCGAGCCGTCTCCATGGAACCACGTACCCTCTACATCCAAAGGTCAGATCCGCCTCGCTCGACCTGGCAACAAAACCGAGGAAGGCGGCACGGAGCGCTGGGAGCGGGTGCTTCAGCATCCTTTTGAGCTGATTGTTCGCGGAGTCATTAAGTATCAACTCCCCTTGAGCTCTAGATACTACTCGGCGCCTGTGAGCTCTAGCGTAAAGGTGATACCCAATGATGACAACGATGATACGCCCGATCCTGGTTCTGGAAAGAATGACACGGCTTCAATATCCACCTCGAGGTTATACCGTCGCAGCTTGTCTGATCGCCGTTTGAAATCCTCAGACAGCCGGTCCTCTGGAGGCGTCAGAAAAACACTTGAACTAGTTGGGCGAGCCTTCACAGCCTGATAATAGTTCAGGGTCTGACGAATGCCAGCGATCATGAGCTTCGTCCTCCTTGATGATTTCTCACAATTCGGACGGAGTCTCATTCTTGCTTTTGTATAATTGCGTTGGTATGAACTCCGGCCTGTTGTTCCCGGCCTATTTTCACTCGTATAGTCCTTGAATTTTGACCAGGAAAGGGCCACAGACCTGTCAAGTTTGGCTCCGGAAGACAATACACCTTTTATTTTCTCCATGGACTGTGATATCTCTCTCTCCTCATTTGGATCTCTCCCTGAATAAGGGATCGTCACTCCAGACTTTGGATCCGTTTGCTGTCACTCCTTTTGAGATATACCCTTTCTTTCCTTTGTCGAATAATTTCCCTCATCCTCATTTTGACCCGATAGGACCTTTTTTGGCCTGTTGGTTCAGGTTCACGTGTGATGACTTTCGATATATTCACGTCATGAAACGGCAGCAATACGGAAAAGAGCAAAGAGCATGGATTTTTTCTTCATATTGTCTTTATTTTCGATTGTGAGAACAGAAACATCGAATATGGGATGCATCAGCGCGGCGCTTTGATACGACTTTTGGCTCGATTCCTTGGCACATTGCGTCTGGCAGGGAGATTGTTTGATTAGAAAAGATGGGTTTAGAATCTTGGTTGGTGGGTGGTCTTTTTTCTTTCTTTCTTTTTTTTTTTTTTTTTCCTCGTTCTCGGAAGCAATCATGTTCATGTGTATGTGTATGTACATAATTCTTATCAATATCATGTTCGGTACATAAATCTCTAGGTTTGTCTTGACGATATTGTTCGGTTTGGCATTCTATATAGATCACATCATAACATTCACGCATAAGCAGGGTCATTAGGGCATTTCAATATCATATCAGGTCATAACATGTCAGGGTCGTAAGGTATTACAATCACAGCAGAAACACAAACAGAAAGCCACCCAATATTGACGGCAACGGGAAAGGATAAAGCAAAAGGGGTCATGAGAAAGACAAGAACAAAGGATACAAAATCCCCTAGACAAACACCCTATTGATCCCACGAAGCAATTGCTCGAACCGATCTACCAGCGGATCATGGAGGCGGTCGGCATCGTCCCGCTCTGGAAGCAGTCGGCCCTGCGAGTCGAACCGGTCAGGCAGGTCGATGGTGGAGTCTGAATCCGACTCTTGCGGATTGGAAGTACCATTGTCTTTGAAGTGACTGGGACGATCGCCCTTGGGTGGGGTGGGTTGAAACTGGGATTTTCGGGCGGTAGAGTAGGGATCGGAGGAAGAATGGCGGCGCCGGTGGGAAGAGGTGGAGGAACGATGACGATCGCGATGATGATGAGCAGTCAAAGAGTCGATGGTTGAGTCGCTATCGTCCGTTTCATAGCCAGGGTCGATCGGGCGCTGCTCCGCGTTGAGGTCAAAGGCAACAGACTTGGGCTGAGGAGGTTGACTGGCTGCGCGTGCGCGATGTCTGGTGTGCGGACGCGGCGTTCTCAGCGGGGACGATGGTTCATCTACACCTGAGCGGTCCTGGTTAGCGAAAAGTTTTCTTGGATGTCAGAGGTTTGATAAGTCCCTAGACCCACCATCATGCATGGGATACTGGGCAGTGGAAGGGGGAGAGTTCCATGCAGCACTCACATTCTCATCTGCCCTCCGGGGCCGGGGTGCGTACCGGTCCGGTCCTGGCTCGGGGGGATAACCGTAAGATTGAGTTGGAGGAACTGCACCTGGTGGAGGAGGGTAATCGGCCGGATTATATGGCGCGGCGGGAGCGGCGGGAGCAGGTGTGGTGCCGGGAGGTGGAGGGAAGTAGTTGGTGTTGGGATAGTACTGATTCCCTACAGGCTGTGTCGGCGGCAGGGGTGAGGGCGGGTATGGAAGGTCTGAAGGGTACGAGTCATCGTCATACTCTAGAAGGGGCGGTCGTTAGTCTACTGAATCAGCAGATCGTCTGCATACTTATTGAGAGCCCAACTTACTGGACCGGTCTCTCTCTCCATTCTTGTGCTCCCTGTGCTGCTTGTACTTGTGAGCAGCATAGCCGACTCCAGTGGCAGCCAAAGTGGCTTCGGCCAATTCACGAGAACGGCTGCGATGCTTGCGATGGCGGCTGCTTCGTCGTCGATGCGCGTCTCTGTCGGAATCAGAGGAGCTGGTGCTATATCTACCGCCTCGGCTGCGGCTGCGGCTGCGGCCACGGAACCCTGCTGCGTCCCTGGCTACTCGGTCAGAAGCATCCGAGTAATAACCCTGTTGGCTGGCAGGCCGGCCGTAGTAATGGGCTGCAGGGATGCTTCCGGTAACCGGATGTTCGCCGTACTCGATCAGACCAGCCGAATCGCGGCTGGGATCTGGGTAGATCTCGGACGGAGCCCTGCTTCGAGATCTGGAACGACGTCGCTCCCTCCGCTTCGTCTCCTCTTCCTTCTTCTCCTTGTTCTTTTCGTACAGCCCAGTGACGGCTGCGGTTCCCAGCCCGGCCGCAACGACAGGGAGCGCTTGTCTGAGTCGGCTGTGGGATCGGGACCCTTTTCGAGAGCGCGATCGGCTGCGAGCTTTCTCTACCAGACCAGCCACTGCGGCACCAGCCAAGCCAGCTTCTGCCATATGTTTCCGAAGCCGAGATTGGCTGCGTTTCTCACTCCCGGCATCCTTTTCGGGACGTATGGCACTGGAGGAGCGACGGTGTCGGGAGCGGCTTCGTCCGTCGGTATTCGACTTCTTATGAGCCAGAGCCAGAGCACCGGCAATGGCAGCGGCACCAAGGCCAATCTCAGTCAACGTCCTGGCACGCGAGTGAGAGTGCGAGCGGCTGCGGCTGCGGCTGCGACGGCTGTGGCGGCTATGGCTGTGGTAATGGTGATGATGACGGGAGCTGCGATCATCATCAAATGAGTGGGAGCGGTGACGGCTCTTGCTGCGGTAGTAATCGCGGGCACGCGAGGCAGCACTCACGGCAACAGCGCCCAAGGCGCCGGCACCGACGTCGTGGCCGAGACGGCTGAGTCCCGAAGACACCTCGTCACCTTCCTTCTTTCGATGGTTGCGAATCAGTTCTGCAGCGCCGATACCGACCAAAGCACCCTCCGCGAGGTGACGTCGATGATGGGGGTGATCCTCGTATTCGCGGGTCTCTTTGCGAATATAGACCATGCTATCATCGCTGCTGTAGTCTTGGTCGTCCCGACGACGACTGGTCTGGGAGACGGAGTCGCCAGGACTGAGCTCGCGGCGAAGGCGACGGTCGTCGTCATATTCGCGGACCCGGCGATGATAGTAGTAAGCCGGTTCCCGTTCTACCTCGGAACGCTGGACAACCTCATAGTCGGATTCACGGGGGTGAACAATGAGGGGGCCTCCTCGCGCTACATAAATTAGGGTTAGATCTACTCGACCGGAATTTGCATATTGGTACTCACAATCATAGTAGTCCCTTTCGGAGCGGTAGTCGTAAGGGCGCGAGTCATAGTCGATCTCTCGCTCGTAACGTTGCACCATGACGGGTTCCTCTCGCTCTGTAGAACGGCGGATTACCAATTCTCGATCACCAGTGACGGGGTCTTCACGACGGTAGACAAAATCGCGCTCTCGATCCTCCTCTGAAGGGATGACGTAACGCTTGATTGAGACGGTGGAGGAACGAGGCTCGTCCCACTCGCGATCTCGCTCGCGTTCTCTGTAAATGTAAGATGACATGAGGATGAAATTCTTCCACGACGACAAGGGAGATAGAAGTAAAAGTATATGGAGGTAGGAGATGGAGAGGAAAGAGAAAAAAGAGTTGATATGGCTGAAGGGAACGAAAAGGGAATGGAAGTGCCTGGAAGAGGGAGGGGGGCGAGGAAGGGAAGTGGGGTAGAATCAGTGCTGGCGATCAATCAGGCTGTGGGACAAGACTGACGGAAGACACGGGCTGTCGGGCGTCGAGTCAAGCGCCAGAGAGTGAAGAGGCGCAAGAGCTGCTCATGCGCTTAGATGAGCTGGGGCATGAGGATGTCCAATGATAGAATGTCTGATGGTAGCAGGGAATGAGGGGATACTAAGTATGAGTATGGGTTCTTGATGGGTATGACTGAAAAGATTGATGGCTCATGCACAACAAGAATTGAGAGAAGAGGGGAAACAAGATATATGAGACAAGGAAGATGATGTGATGATGCTGGTGGTAGATTCGATGAAAAGGAAGATATGATGATGATGATATTGAAGGGAAGAGGAGATTAGAGGCACATACAGTGTCTAGTAGTACGTACCTACCTTAGTAGTACTGCAAGTGATGAGGGACCAACACGAGACACGGCGATGTGACTCGCTGACTGACAGGCTCAGTCGATCTCACGTTGTCAATCTGGAGAATCAACCCTTGTCAAGGATCAGAAGGACAGTATCAATAAGATAGTTAGTACGTGGTAGCAGTCTCAAAGATCTCTATTAGATGGGCTCAGTATTTATATTGTGCTCTGAAACTACACAAGATCAATGGATCCTCTAATCATGACTTCATCCTTGACAAAGACAGTGGCTGAGGATTGCGCCCGAGAGCATCCGCTTTCTCCTGGTCGGTCCATTTAGCATCCATCATCTTGAATGTCGAGGCTCGTATTGGGCATTATTCAATGACGATCAGCAGACTTCTTTGAGCCTCATTCATCCTGTTTCATTCTGTTTTGATACGTTGAGTGTCTGGGACTGGTGGAGTGGAAGACTCGGACTTGATCCATGGGTGCCGTACTGCCTTGTGGATGGTACCTGACAGTGCCTGGGGTTACCACAGGTCCACTGTCCACAGCTCCCTTGCAAGCAAACCATGGATCTTTGATATAGTGAGATTCAGTATTTCATTCAGAGTCCTATAGTCAACAGGTTTACTCCTTCAGTCCTTCGGTGTGGGATGTGAACTAGAAGTTTCACCATTTCTCTGATAATAGTCCCGAATACCTAGGCAATAAGGACATGGCTTTCCTGTCTCCTGTCTCATGGTGGTCGCTCTCTGTGTATCTTTCTCCCATCTACCCTTTCTGATCATTTTCCTTATCCTCCTTCAACCCCCGACTGATTCACTCTCTCATCGGTTTCTTATCGAAATAATTAGATTGTCTATCACACCAGTCGAGACTACTATGATCTACCGTAGTATGTCTCCAAATTTCAGTGTTCCAATATTGGCTAGCGCCCAATGACAGGGGTGAACGATTACGGTTGCATCCCAGGTCGCGTGCATCGCCAACATTCTCTTCTCGCACACAGTGGTCTCCCACGATCGGCTGGTAACGATGCTTGAAGAGGCCTCTCCACTACTTGGTGGACAGCAGAAAGCCGCGTCGAGGTGGTCATCAATCTACTGGCTGTCCACCGTCGTCTTCTGCCTGTCCGCTGCGGGGTCCATTCTCAATGTACCTCTAACGCAACTCATCGAGGAAAACATCTGCAGTCGATATGCTCAGCAAGGTGCTCCGACTGAAAGGCACTGCAAGACTGACGAGATTCAGTCAAAGTTGGCTTATCTCAATGGCAACCTCTCCCTCGTGGAGGCCGTAGTCGGTACATATTACCCCCTGATTATCGACATTTACATGAAGATTTCGAAGCTGACTCGTTGCTCAAGGTCTTTTTGTTGCATTTCCATTTGGTGTCCTGGCCGACAAGTAAGAGAGACTTTCGAATTTGGTTAAGGGACTTGGAACTCACTTCTCCGCAGAGTCGGTCGAAAACCCGTCATTTTTCTATCGGTGATTGGAGCCTCACTTGCCTTGGCCTGGGAATTAGCTGTCATTGCGTTTCCAAAGGTAGTTCAAGTCCAGGCAATCCTGGCTGGTCCGTTGTTTACGGTAGTCGGGGGTGGAAACACAGTGCTCCTCGCTAATCTGTACTCGATCGCGTCGGATCTGGTGGCTCAATCAGACAGGTACCCTCTGACGGACACTGAACTGATTTCACTGAATTATGAGATAACTGACACATATGATAAGAGCATCCGCCTTCTTCCTGATGGCATTTTCCAGCCTAGTGGGTGCCTCTCTTGGCCCAGCGCTTTCCTCCAAGCTCATGGAAACCATCTCTCCTTGGATTGCGGCCTTCGCCAGTTTCTTTGCCAACTTGATCGCTTTGATTCCGCTGTTCTTCGTACCCGAAACACTGTCTATATCAAAACCGGATTCTAACCCCCCCGATGATAATTTCGATTCGGAAGAATCACAGCCCGACACTTTCAAGTTCCACTTATCTCAGTCCCTTCAACTCCTCATCGCTTCCCTCGAATCGCTCAAGTCTTATTCTATGGTTCTCGTCTTGGCCACATTTCTCACGGTCGTACCCGAGATCCTGGGCACTTCTCAGTTCATGGCCCAGTACATAAGCAAGCGCTTTGACTGGCCACTCGCCGAAACGGGCTATCTACTGACTCTCCGTGGGGTCATTCACATGGCCGTCCTGCTCTTTATACTTCCTCTGCTCTCCAAGCTGCTTTTGCGATATCGCAATCCAGCCGTCAAGGATTTAGTACTCGCACGTGCATCGGTTGTGTTCGCCGCTGTCGGGGCACTTTGCATGGCGGCGCCGCAGATAGGGGTGGTAATGGCTGGGCTGGCAGTGCATAGTTTAGGGTCGGGACTGGCCCCGCTGTGTCGCTCACTTGCAGCAAGCTATGTGGCACCACAGGACACGTCTAAGCTGAACACGGTAATTGGCATAGTTGAAACAACAGGATCGCTATTCGCGGGGCCTGCCCTTGCCTGGTTGTTTGAGACCGGGATGAGGCTCGGAGGTATGTCACTTGGGTTGCCCTATTTTGGTCTGGCAGGGTCGTTCGTCTTGTGCCTAATAGGTCTATTGCTTGTTCGGACTCCTCCCCTGGACGAGGTGAGGGACAGTGACTAGTTACGAAAAGTCCGAACAATGTGCAAGAGTTCAATTTCAGAGAAATTCGTCATTTCAATGTCCATGATGGTCCCCATGACTCAACCCATCTGACCCCTGTAGACTTCCCGGCATCTTCAGTCAAGCCACCCCAGTACCTTTCCCCTTCAATGCTTTTGAAGTCCTCTTCAAAGACCATTGTAGCAATGCCTCACAGTCACGGCACGTATGCGTCGTGCGAAAATCAGGACCGAATGTTCGAGCGCTTTGGTACCAGGTGCGGGATCATCCGCAATTGGTTTATTGGCGGGGTTCGTCAAGGTTTCATTGGCCAGGTTTTGGGGCGCTATCGGACCTCCGGCGGCGAAGCTCAGGTCGCAGCCTTGGCACATTTAGATGTTTATATAAATCCCAGGATACTGAATGACCTCAGATAAGGGATAGGACTGTGATTGCCCATACACATGCCATCTGACAGATCTCACTCACAAAGTACAATATAATAACCTCTATTAGGCTAAACTCCCATCCCCGATACTTAGCGGTCTACACCTGCATCGTAAAACTAGCACGGAGCCCACATTTATCAGGGTCTCGAAAGTCTCGAAAGACGATACTGCGAGCAGTTTGTATGGCGATAACAAAAGGTGCAGATCATTGTGCGAAGGGCGTTTGGCCAGCAGCTGAGCATTTTCGAAGACGCGTTATGCAGCCTTCTTCGTAGATGAGAGCATCTTCCTTGCTAATTCTCACCGGAATCTCATCGGCCCTCTCACTTCAACTTTCTATTCTTCGTTTTCCTGGCCTTGCGCCGGTCCCGCCATGGTGTTGACGTGGGCCACGGACGCATGTGACAATGGCCACTTTGGGCCTATCGTCGCTACAGCGGACTGTCGTGGGGGATTCGACTTCACTGTAATTTTCGAGTCCGATATCCTGAGCATCGTTCCGGCCGCTTGCTTCCTCCTTCTGGCATCTTTTCGTCTGCTCTACTTGTTCAGACAGTCACGGAAGGTCCTCTCTTCCACACTTCGAGTGGTGACACTGGTGAGTAATCCCACCTCCACTGCCTAAGGGAGGTTTCGATATGGAAAGCCGAGCCTTCTAAGATTATCTTGCGCTAGAGTGTCTCTGTGACTTTTGCAGCTATTCAGGTTGCATTACTTGTGCTTGTTGCGACACAGCACTCCGTTGGAGGGCGCACACTGCTTGCAAGTGCCGTTCTCGACCTATTATCGGCGCTAGGCGTTATACTACTTCTTGACCTAGAGCACGTCCGCTCAATTCGGCCATCTTTTCTTGTCTCTGTGTATTTGTTAATCACGCTGCTCCTTGATCTTGCGCGTGTGCGCACCGCCTGGCTGCTACCGGAGAATCAGGCCTACTCCGCTTTTCTTTCTACATCCTTGGCCGTCAAGCTAGTTCTCTTGGTGCTAGCCAGTGTTGAAAAGCAGAAATGGCTTCTATCAGCCGAGAAATTTTACTCCACTGAAAGTGTGAGCGGGCCTTTCACCCGAGGCTTATTTACCTGGCTGAATGGGCTGCTGTGGAGAGGGCACTCCGCGTCACTGGCCGGGGATGATCTCCCCGCCGTTCACGAGAAGCTTTTGTCTTCGGAGTTGTCTGTCCGATTCGCAGATACATGGTCCCACTGCAATCAGACTGGACAAAATGCGTTACTTTGGGCGGTGATCAAGTGTCTGCGCTGGGAAATGGTGGCGATCGCCTTCCCGCGGCTTTGTGTTGTGGGATTCAGTATTGCGCAGCCATTTCTCATTGGAAAAGTGGTCAGTGTATTACAGCGCACTGACTCTTTCTCACTAGACAGTAGCTATGGCTTAATTGGAGCCACTGCATTTGTCTTTACTGGGATTGCTGTAAGCTAGTTGCCATCTCGTCGCACTGCTGGAAGTAACACTGACATTCCTTTGCAGGTTTCTAGAGCTTCTTATGAGCACCTGGGATATCGTGCTACGGCAATGATCCGAGGCGGTCTGATGAGTCTCGTCTTCCAGCATATGATGGATCTACCACTGGGGAGCACAGATGAATCCAGTGCCATGTCGCTTATGGGCTCTGACATAGAGATGCTGGCCGAATATTTTTATTCGGTCGTCTGTGAAACTTGGGCAAATATCCTTCAGTTAGCACTGGCTACATGGTTGCTAGAAACCAAGGTCGGTGCGGTCTGCATCGCTCCAATTTTGGTAGTGATAGGTGAGTTCTGTCCATTTCCCCAACCAACACCCCGTCTTCTCCATCATCTGACAAGTTTAAATTAGTATTCACGGCTTCCTCCTTTGCTATGGGTAATGCTGTTTCCACTCGGCAAAAAGAATGGCTTCGGGCCACCGAGAAGCGGATCAACTTCACAACTTCCATCCTGGGTTCTATTCGCAACGTCAAGTTTCTCGGCTTAGCCGAGATAATGAGTTCCAAGGTCGAAGCATTGCGCATGGAGGAGCTTGAAGTCTCCAAGAAGTTCCGCCGGATCCAGTCACTTCGTGTCTGCATGAGTGCGTGCTTACATTCGTCCCTGTCCCGAGTCAACTGTCGTTGCTATGAATAGCCCATGATCGTACTGATACTTGATTCCAGTCAACTCCCCTATAATCATCGGTCAGCTTGCGGCACTGGCTGCCTATGCGATAGTAGCATTGCTGCAGGACTCTGGGGGCCTTGCCGTCAACCAAGCCATCACCTCGTTGTCGCTTATTAGCTTGATGATCACACCACTGAGCTACCTCCTGTTGGCGATTCCAGACACATTTGCTTCAATAGGTTGCCTGCATAGAATCCAGGACTTTCTTAAGAACCAGAATCGCCTTGGTGAGAGCTCCAGTCCCCGGCCATAACATGCGTGACTGTGCTCCGGTTTCTCCGGATCCTGAACCAGACTCTTAGTTTCTCAACGTGGGCTAATAAGACTATACTTTACACAGAGAAGAGACAGCTTCCCGAGTCCTTGCCAACTCAATCCACATCATTCAGCAACCTCTCTGGTATTGAAATGTCCCCGCTCTCACAGCTTCCACACAGCGAGAAAGATGTGGTCCTATCTCTACAAAATGTCAGATTCGGCTGGAAATCCCCCTCTGTACCAGAGACAAATGGTATCACACTTACACTGAAGAATGCCCCTTCTGGTAATCTTGTCATCCTTGTCGGTCCAGTCGGCTGCGGTAAGTCTACCTTCCTTAAGGGTCTGGCAGGTGAGACGCCCGTGTTGGAAGGGGAGCTCTTCGTGAGGTACCCAGACTTGGCCTTCTGTGAGGAGACACCATGGCTATCCAATTCTTCAATACGGAGTAATATAGTTGGTGAAGATTCATCGCCTACTTTTGATCCTGACTGGTATCGCACTGTTCTAAGCGCATGTGCACTGGATTTGGATCTTAAGAAGATGCCGGCGAGCGACGAAACACTCGTCGGCAGTAAAGGCTCTAAGCTGAGTGGAGGACAGAGACAAAGAATCGTGAGTGATCAGCCTTGTCTATACACCCAGAAAGATTGGGCCTCTAAAGTAAATCCTGGCGTGTATAGGCTATCGCACGAGCGGTCTATGCTCGCAGACGTATTGCTTGCTTTGACGACGTTCTAAGTGGCCTGGACAATTCCACAGCCCGAACTGTATTTAACAATGTCTTTGGCTCGGCTGGGCTCCTGCGTCAGTTAGGGTGTACTGTATTCTTGGCTACTCACAGCAGTATGTGTATCTCACTCGCAGACTACTGACTTGGCTAACCATATTTCAGCCTATTGTTTACCCCAGGCTGACTTGATCATGGTCCTCGGGGACAATGGCCAAGTGACCAAGCGAGGCAGCTATGCCCAACTTCGAGACGACATTGATGGCTTCATTTATGTGAATGATACTCAACCCACACAAGCAGATGAGCCGGAAGAAGGCGACAAGCCAACAGACGTGCCTCCGACTACCTCAGACACTTCTAATGCTTGTCCTTCCACAGATGGCAGTCGACAGACAACCGAGCTTGCTGTATACAAGTATTATTTTTCTGCGCTGGGTTGGTCACGAATCGCTGCGTTGCTTCTCTTCCTCATCACAGAAGCAGGTATGAGCGGGTTCCGCTGTAAGTTATAATGAGATCCCCGACCCGTACATTATTGGTCATGACGGCATGAGACTCACTCTTTCCAAGATGTATGGGTCAGCCTTTGGTCCTCCAGCAGTGACAATACTTCGCGCCTAGGCTACTGGCTTGGACTGTATGGAGCATTCTCTGTTGTCCAAGCCCTTGCGCTTGTACTTGCCGTATTGTGTGTTCAATATCTCTCTTCGATCAATCCGTGTCTTTGATGACCTCTCTAACCTGGTAATAGCTGGACATGGGTCATTATTGTCCCATTTGCCTCCAGGAACCTTCACACAACCGTGCTACGCACTTGCATGGGGTGAGTATTTCTAAATACTCGCTGCGATGATTGGCTAATAACTTTAGTGCCCCCTTGTCCTTTTTGTCAAGCCTCGAGACCGGAGTTCTAGTGACCCGTTTCAGTCAGGACATGAGGCTAGTTGACATGATCCTGCCTCGAGGTTTCATATCTACAGGGTTCCGTAAGTGCAGCGATGAGACTTGAAGAGAAACTGGACAATAATCTAACTTCACTGGCCTCTAGAGTTTTTCGGAGCTATTGCCCAAGGCGCCACTGCCATAGCCTCATTGCCCTACTTGGCAGCGGCTTTGCCCCTTCTCTTTGGAGTCTTGTATCTGATCCAGAGGTTTTATCTTCAGACGTCCAGGCAGCTGCGGCTACTAGAGTAGGTTGCTCTTATACGCTTTTCTTACGTTAATCTGCTTGCATATGTTTGATTCTTCGATTCACAAAACTAATGCAAACCATCTACAGGATTGAGCTCAAGAGCCCTCTTTACACCCATTTTATCGAGTCGCTGGCGGGAGTCACCACTATTCGCGCCTTTGCCTGGACTCATGCTACGACGAACCGAATGCTTTCTTTGCTAGACACCGCCCAAAGACCCTACTACCTTCTCCTGTGTATCCAGCGCTGGCTGAGTCTTGTGCTCAATCTGATTGTGGCCGGCATAGCAGTCCTTCTTGTCGGAGCGTCTGTCGCTCTTCGCTCTCATCTGGACCCAGGACTTCTGGGAATTGCCCTTGTCATGATGATGGATCTGGGACTCATTCTATCAGAGCTTATTCAAAACTGGACGTTGCTTGAAACATCACTGGGGGCCATTTCACGCATCAAAGATTTTGCCGAGGAAACTCCTCATGAAGAGAGTAACATGGCCATTCAGACTCATGATGACCTCTCTGAATGGCCGATGAGCGGTGTGTTCGAATTCGTAGACGCAGGAATTGCTTGGGACCTTGGTGAGAAGAAGCCTTTACTCAACGGCATTAACCTTCGAATTGGAGCCGGACAGAAGTTTGGTCTGTGTGGCAGAACCGGAAGGTAAGGTCAACTCCCATTGTGTCCTCGGTCGAAGTCATGATTTTTTGAGAATCGAAGCAACGGTCTGACAGATTACTACGAATTAGTGGCAAGAGTACATTGGCACTATCCCTCCTCCGTCTCAATGAGCTTGTATCCGGCCAAATTCTCATCGATGGACAAGATATCTCCTTGATGACCCGATCATCAATCCGACAGCGCATTAGCTGTCTCAGCCAAGAACCTTTCATTTTCCCCGGTACCGTCAGGGAAAATGCCGATCCACTGGGCAAAGTTTCGAACACGCAGATTGTTGATGCCCTGCAATCTGTGGGGGTTTGGAGCATCCTTGCAGCAAGCCACAGTAGCACCGACGAAGAGGTGCTGGATTCAAGACTAGATGAAAGCATTCTATCCCAGGGTCAAAAGCAGCTGTTCTGTCTGGCTAGAGCTCTGCTGAAGAGGAGCAAAGTCTTGATTTTGGATGAGCCAACGAGCAGGTACGTTCCCCTCTTTCTCATTCCATCCATTGCTTAATAGCTGACGAGGGAACCATGTAGCCTGGACCCTGAAACGGATGCCAAAGTGCAGAATGTCATACGGGAGTTGTTCAATGGCTGCACCGTAATCATGGTGGCGCATAGAATCCACACATTGCTTGACTTCGATCAAGTTGCTGTTCTGAACAGTGGTCAAATCGTGGAGGTGGGACATCCTCGTGATTTACTCGATAAGCCCAATGGGGAATTTTCGAAGCTGTTGAATCTCGAGTCGTGACATTCAGGGCTCTAGGGCATTGCTTTTCGGACTTTTCTGTTGCGACTGGATATAATCACTTAATAGATATTCACTTTCAAAAACTTGAGAGAACGCCCTTGATGAGATTTCCCATTATTCACCCTTTCCGAGCTCTCTATATAGAACCATTCTTTCTCTCTACTCCATCCAGCGAGTGGTCTCCAAGCTCTTCAACGATCCAAGACGAACCTCTACATCAACAGTGCCTAGGTAAGGACTCTATAAGACTGACGTCATTCTGACTGTTGCTTACCTCATGCTAATACAGGAGACGACTCCACGGTGTATGGAGCTGTGAGCAATACCCAGCTCGCGAAGATCCAGAAATGGTGTCTCCCTCCTCGGCCCAACTTGCACTCACCGATATCTACCCTCCCACCCCAATACCAAAGCCACAAGACTTCAAGACGGCGATTGAGAACAAGTCTAAGGCGCTCAGGGATGGAAGTGATGAAGATTCGTACCTATCATTCAGTGGCGTTACCCCACAACGTTTCGAATACATCGAGAGCCACCGGGACGCCCTTGGAGCGAAACGTGCACGCTTCAGCTATTTTGCTGATATTGAGACGCTCATTGTCAAGGTACCCTCTGAGCCCCATGAGAAGGCCCACGCAGGAATAGGAAGTGAGATCATGCTCCGTCTGAGAATGAACATGCGGATTGCCCGTGATGAAGTCTTCCCTGTTCAGTCAACCACATACCATGGAAGAGGGGGCTCATCTAAGGAGGCTGACTCGTCGTACAAGAACCTGAGAGTTAGATCTCGGGTTGGATCCTGGCCCCTCTGGGTGGTTGAGGGGGGCATGTCAGGGTCCATACAACGTCTCCGTGGAGACGCGAGCTGGTGGATAGACCATTCTGGTGGAGAGGTCAAACTCGTCCTCCTTGTCTGGATCCGCCCTAGTCGCAAGACGATCAAGATCGAGACGTGGGTTCCAGAACAAATACTTCCACTTTGGGCCAGGAAAGAAGACGATGAGGTCGAGATTGATTTTTCAGTCAATCCACCAATCTATCGAGGCCCCCCTGCCCTTGTTTTCCAATTCAGTCGACTTGTTGGCCGTCCTCCGGTGCCGCCCAGCGAAGGTGATGTGGTGCTCTCCCGGCTAGACCTTGTGAAATTGGCCAGGGACATCTGGCACGGCATTATTTAAGCAACGAGGATTCAGCAGGTGCAGGAAGAATGGTTAATTGCTTCATATCTTCTTGACTCGGATCAATAAACAGGTAAGTCTCTTGCGAAGAGGTAATACTGTTTTCGATCTGTCGCTAATAACCTGTTCAGGCTGTTGCCTCACAGCTCTGGTGGTTCAGTCGGCCATATCCCTTGGGCTCAATTGAAAAGTATCAGCCAAGGCATAGCCGGGACTTTCCAAGATCGTTACCGTGTTTGGTGGTGTCTCTATGCGTTCGAACATATGCTTGGTGTCGTGTCAATCCGAGATGCCATTTCCAAGGACCCCCTGCACTTTACTATCTCGGTTCTTCGACGGTTGCTTCTTAGCTTGGCTTTGTTTTTCTTTTTCTTTCTCTTAGATTCCTTCTTCGTTAGTCTGCTAGTTACTTCACTTGCAACCAATGGCCAGATTTCCGTATTCAGAGGACCGCACACTTAATCTGTACATCAATAGTACGTAGGTATGCCTTAAAAATGATGTCAATTTGACAGCAGATAGTAAGTCAAGCTGTAAGGTAGGTATATAATTTATTTCTGCTATTTCGTTGCACCCAGGAATACTCGAATAGTGTGCGGCCAGCACTTTCACAAGACCAAGTACTCTGTATTCGCAGACGCGTATATATCTCAAAGACTGACCATCAATCACAATCGTCCTGAAGCATAAGATTAAACCGTATCATCTCTTCCAGCCACAGCCACCTCAATTTGCCGAGAGTTCGGCTTAGCCTTCTCATCGTCGTCGCCTTGCCCGTCACCCCGATCCTCAGGTAGAATCACCTTGTCACCAAAAGACGCGGCAATCTCCTCGAGAGTCTTCTTCTTCGTCTCACTAGCAGTATATCAGTACACCTCCACCAAGTAGCTTAGCATCAACTCACGGGAAATAGAAATAAGCCACCACGAAAAAGAACGCCGTACACGCCACGAAGACATAGTAGTAGTTCTCGCGGATGTTCGCAAACGCACTGGGCCCTGCTTCGGTGACTGCACATGATCGGATGATCTTAGCCTTCCTGCTTACCCAGCGGGTAGAGTCAGAGTGAGGGAACAAACCAGCAACATTAACGATGAAATGCGACGCGGCCGCTAGGCCCATTACTTTACTCCGCAGCGCGATGGGGAGGACCTCGGCGCCGTAGAGCCAGGTTGTGCTGTTGAGCATGCCGTCTGGGATTGCTCAGTACGTTCTTTTCTTTCATTCCATATTGATAATTGGGACGGGATTGGATTGCACCGCGGGAGTAGGGAGGGGAGAGAGAAGGGACGTACAATATGTCACGACGAACAGGTAGATGCCCAGTATGGCGAAGCCCTTCCCGATGCGGTTGTTTGTGTTTTGGAATTCGCGCTGCATGACTGCGGCGTAGATTTCGATGAGGATTATGCCGCCTAGGCCGGTGAGGATCATTCTATGACACAGATGTGGATTAGTTTGGGTTAGGGAGAGATGGATGGCAGAGGTGGATACTTTCGGCGTCCCCATTGGTCGGTGAGGTATTTGGTTGTAAGGCAGTTGGTGAGGAAGGCGATTGTGCCGTAGACGGCGGCCAGGGCCAGGATGGTGTGCGAGTCTATGCCGAGGGATTTGTAGAGGATTGCTTTGTTGGGGTTAGTTTCGGCTTGGGAAGTCAGGTCAGGCAGGGTGTTTCACTTTGATAGTACTGAGTGTATGCCGATGTTAGTCGGGTCTCGGAGGGTGGTTGTACTGGAGGACATGACATACCTGGATGACATTCACGCCAGTCAGACTAGTCATCGTCTGCACGGCAATCGAGCTACATCCCATTAGTTGGAGCACCTCCATATTACCAGCAGCACTTACACCAGCACGCGGCGCCGGAACAGCCGAAATATCTCCCGGTAGGAAGTAATCTCCCGCTCCTTCTCGTAGTTGATCTGCGCAAGCATGAGCTCAAACTCCCGGTGCACATCATCCGAGGGGAGATCCCTCCGTATCCGCACGAACTCGCTGCGCGCCTGCTCGATCTTGCCGTTGCGGATCAGATGCCGCGGCGAATTGGGCATGAAGGTGACCAGTCCAACGAACATGATCACGCCCCAGGGAATCTGGATGCCCAGCGGCAGTCGCCATTGCACGGGCCCGTAGGGCGCAAAGCTACAGGCGAAGCCGACCCAGTTCGATGCCATGGTTCCGAATGAGATTCCGCAGCCTGAGATACCTCCTATGAGGCCTCGATAGCGTGGGTCCGAGATCTCGCTGAGGTAGATGGGTACAGTGGCTACCATTCCTCTGCAATTGAGTGAGTCGAGGAGATACTAGAAAATCACGCGAGGTCATGGGAAGGACTTCTTACCCGACGGCATATCCGGCAAGGGCACGACCGGCCAGGAACATCCCAATGTTGACTGATGCTGTTTGGATAGTCGTTCCGATCGTCACGACCACACACATCAGGGCCATGAAACGAAGTCGACCCAGTCTATCGCCGATTGCGGTCTGCGTGAGGGCGCCGACTGCCTCGCCGGCGATGTAAACGGCAACGACCTAGCCGTGTCAGATTGAATCTTGAATATTGCTGAGAATTTAACCATACCGCTCCGGTGAGGCCAGCCGACGGGTGACCCATATACTTGATCCAGCTTTCATGGGCAATAGCTGACGAAACTTCAGCGTTAGCCGCTTGCAAGATATCGATTCAAGTAGCGCAGCCCAGGCTTACTTGTTGTGGCAATTCCTGTATCAAAGCCCTGCTCTGTTGATTAGCACAGCTAACATACCATACGCATCAGAAACATACAAAAAGAAATGTCCCGATGGCCGCAAAAACGGCAACACTCAAGGTATACCACGCCGCCATCTTGCACAAACCAAGTTTACAAAGTCCGCAAGAATGTTCCGAGGTGCGAGATGCAGGACGACAGGTCTGTCGGACAGGCCCAGATCCCCAGCACCCACCGCCATTTATACGTCAACCTCCATCAATATCAAAATAGGCAATAGATTGGCGGATACTTGTCCGACAGCAAGCCGAGGGTGTGTAACTGTCAGTGCCAGGACCACTCGGAGGATGGCCGAGAAGCAGCCCCCATGGGGTCGCTCGATCTGGGGTAGATAATACCGAGTTTCGTGCGCCTAGCTTCAGATTCGTCGAAGGCTCGTCTCTTCAGCTAGAATGGACAACGTGGGGATATCCAAGTCATTCGTGGGGGTTCATTTGGTCGGTGGTTACTCCGCATCGTGTAGACCAATGGATGAGGTGCAATGGTTGTGCTAGCGATGAAAGACGTCACTTGCAAAGCAAATGAATCATGCTGCTGGAATTTCAGCTAGAGCTATTACCCCCTAGTATCTGTCAAATACAATGATCGGCAAAGATCACGGAGTAAGGGAGCAGCAAAGCTCTGATGGAGGTGGGGTGGGATAATCACAAGTCCTACTTGGTAGTAGAGAAGACGGGCTGCTTGTCTTCTTTAGGATAACTTCACGATATCAATGTCCGTAGCTTGAATGCGCAATAACAGTGAGAGTTGTCGTTGATATCAAGTCGGACAAAGACCGTCGGTCACCGGATCAAGGTGTGTTTGTGATAGGGGTGATCGAGAAATACTCGTTCATTTCTTAGTAGTACTTTCGTCTCACTCAGTCAAAAGACGCTGTATTTTGGAGATAATGAGACATGCATAGAACGAAAATATATATCCGAGAACGCGAGTATCGTTTCGGGTTGTGTACCTAGCAATGCCCATTGGAGCCAACAAGCTAGACTCGATCGAAACTGACATGATTTCCTTCTCCAAGTTTGTTGTCCTCAGACGACTATTCAGGTATAAGTCACATGAGGGGCTGTATGCTTGTTCTGCCTGATGATATGCGCTTGTCAGAGGTTCTCAGAGTTCAGTTGCTTCAGGATTTGACAAGACGAAACGGATATTGCCAGGGCGCATTGCCAAAGATTTTGCAAGAGTTGCGAGGCTAACACGACGGTCTACATGGAACACAAGAGCAATTCGTGAAGAGACTCATAATCTAGGAGTCATATTGTCATTTTGTGAATATGAATTCCTATTTTATTTTTTCCATTGCCAATGTCATATGCCCTCCGCCGGAGTAGTAGACCGGTCTGCAATGCACGAAACCCAGAGCCGAACAAGGAAATCGCAAATTTAGAAAACAAGAGCAGCACCCTTAGTCTTCTTGTCACCACTACACAGCGAAAAAAAGCGCGTTAGTATGTATGAACCAGACGTCACCACAGTCGCAGACTCAACGTACCCCAACTCGAAGTGCTTGCAACGCTTCAGAGCGAGCTGCTTCTTGGTCTTGCAGGCAGTGCACTCAAGACGCAGGACGATCTTCTTGGTGGTCTTGGCCTTCTTGTGGAAGACAGGCTTGGTCTGACCACCGTAACCGCTCTGCTTGCGGTCGTAACGACGCTTACCCTGGGCGTACAGGGAGGCCTAATCGATCCATCATCAGTGTCTGTGCCAACTCGTCTACCATGGCGTCTGGATTGTATTCACCTTGCCAGCCTTGTACTGGGTGACCTTGTGCTGAGTGTGCTTGTGGCACTCCTTGGACTTGCAGTACGTCCGGCGGGTTTTGGGAACGTTGACCTGGTGAGCGCAAGAGCTATCAGCAACTGTCCGTTACAATCCAATAGCCTCTTGGTGCTGCATGTTTCCGTGTCCTGTTCATCGGAGAATCCTGTCGAACTCGGCACCGGTGATCATAGGAAGAGATTGTTGGCAGAGCCTAGGTCACAAGTTCTTCTGGCGAGAGGATATTCGTCGGTATTTTCAATTTGATGCGCTGAGCCTTTCACTGTCCGGGCGTTCGTTTCATCCTCATCGCTTCGAGGAATATCCCATATTTTCTCATCTGAGTTCTGACGCATGAGACTAGTTCAATATCTCATATCCGAGCGAAATTTATCGTGGTTTGCGATCGATAGCATTTTCATCCTTTTTCCGTTGTCCGCAATTTCATCGTCCTCGAACCCGAACAAATATCTCGTTTCATCGCCAAGTACCGAGTTTTCGACAGAACTTCTCCGAATCTCCAGGATGGAAACAGCATGCGAGCACGAAAAACGCAAATATGTCCTTACCATTTTGACTGAGTTGGCCGGATCGCGAGATTGGTGGTCGTTGGATAGTCTCTTGTCGGAGAGGAGCGAGTCGGACTGTACGTGGGTTGTGGGATTTCGTTCGCTTAGGGCCCTGTTTCGGGTGGGCACTAACCGCTTCGGGTGTGTGTGCCAAGGCCGCTGGCTGCCCCAGGCATCATCTCCGTTATTACCATTATTCTCTTCGGATCGCCCTATCAATTTTGAATTCCGCATTTGTACGTCTTGTCTGTAAATTCCGAACTCAAATCTCGTGCGCAAATGCTTTCCCAACAAGCACTTTCTCTCCTTTTCCGTACCAACATGGTCCCTTGCAAAGCTCTAACCCCGTTTCTTCTCCCACAATCCATTCTGCTTCAGAAGATACGGTCCGATTCACTCGAGGCCAGTACTTTTCTTGGATTTTCTGGTTGATCTGCTCGACCTTGTCTACCAAGGCCGCAACGCGCTCACAACCAAACGCCAATTCCCCATCCACGCCCAACTTCTCAAGCTGAAACCCATCATGTGTGATGAACCTGGCAATCGTGATATGCGCCGAGGGTACTAGGTACCTAGGCTTCAGTTGTAATCCCGTAGCTGCGACCCCAGCGTACAGATCTCGTCGCAGGTGGTGATACGTATAATTGTCGTCGTCCGCGGCGCGACTCCATCCTGATTGCTCTCCGGAGGCAGGAACGAAGCTCAGGGCCATGGCTGCTGCGTCGAAGCTGACACTAGGCTTGACCAGCCGTGCCCGGTGGTTGAAGGTATAGTTGACCAAATCCGGAATCACACCACTTTGCTCTAGGTGAGAGACAAGAGCGTCGATCTCCAAAGAAGACCGGGAACTGGCCATCTCAAGGACAGTCATATGTAAGAAGTCGGGTGGTGTAAGCCATATGCCTATTAACAGTCAGTCATCGGCTTAGAAGACAGAAGCTGGTTGATAGCTCACTTGGCACAACACTCTGAATTTCTTTTTGAATCTCAGCAATAAAGTCCTTTATATGTTGTGGGGGTCGTGCGTAAAAGTTGAGATTGTTCCTGTGATCAACGAAAGGTGTCTGGCCGTCATGGCTGGATATAGTCGTCTGTATATGTAGCTTCTTCAGGATTTCATCGACCTGCCATCCTGTGAAGTTCGGACTGAGGATGTGGGCCTTGGACTTTGCATTCCTCGTAGACCGGTGCGCTTCATATTGAGCTTGAATCTTAGCCTATTTGGAGTCAACAACTATAAGTCCAGACGAGGCTGTGGACATTTACCGGGTTGCCTTGACACTTGGAGATCAATTCGTCAAAGGGGTTTTGGCTTGAGTCTTGTGCCATATTGAAGAAAGTGTCTTCAAAGGTTGGTGTCAATGGTTGAAATTCGGCCAAGCCTAGATACTGGTTGCTGCCAGCCAAAAATAGCAAAATATATACATGCTAGTACATGCATAGCATCAAGTTCACAATCAGCACTCTGCAAGTATAGAGACCAGACAACTTCAACCCTGCCCGTGTAAGCTACACAATAATATATGGAGAACATCATACATTGACATAAGTCCTATGTCAAAAAGCCAACAGTCTTTAAACGGACTTTCCATCGACTAAGAGACTGTCCTTCTATGCTGACTCTACGGAGTACATCAAACGTCCCCTTCCATTACTGCCCCACCGATAACCCCGCTACGGCGAAGCCTTCCGTCACCATCATCTCCGATCAATCACCGTCATCTCACTCTTGCTCGCCTCAATACTATTATCTTCGTTTTAGCGCGTTGGCTGCTATTTCTTGCTATTTCTTCAAGTCTGTGAGCTACATTTCACTGAATAAACCTGAAAATGTTGATCAAGTGAGTAGATCACCGCAAGTAGCGGGCTGATCAATCGTGTCTGGCACTGGGGACCTGGCCTGAGCTAACCGATGATTTACTATATAGAGTCCGTACCCTCACCGGCAAAGAAATCGAACTGGACATCGAGCCTGATTACAAGGTACATACTTATTTGTTGCATGCTCCGCTTCCCTTTCGCTGTGGACTCCACGTTGTCCGACAGCATCGTCTTCGCCGTGAACGGAACGAAAGAAGACCTGCACACTACATACCGAAGGATATTTGCGAAAGCATATACTGAGACTTGTACCAGGTGTCCCGGATAAAGGAGCGCGTCGAAGAGAAAGAGGGTATCCCCCCTGTTCAACAACGACTGATTTTCGGTGGAAAGCAAATGTATGTGATGTTACTATGTATGTGCTGTTGCAATTCGCTGACGATGTTCGCACCTGAAGGGCCGACGACAAGACCGCTTCAGAATATAATCTAGAAGGTGGCGCGACGCTGCATCTTGTCCTTGCTCTGCGCGGTGGCTGCGACGCTTAATGGGTTCCTTCATCACAGTTGACGCTATGGAGATCTACGCGAATAGATAATGAGCTGGAGCTGTGACACGCGTTCGATCGTAAAGCGGGGGAGAACTCCAGGACAGCATACGAAGTTTCGCCCATTCTATACCCCAGACGTGTTGAGCATGAGGAAGCGACTGAGAATTAGCTGTGACAAACGAAGTGGAAGAGCATTTGATCCTCGACTATCGCGCACAGCTCCTGCACACCAGGCGCTGCACAATGTCTTCTTTTCAAGCCTAGGCGTCTCTCTACTAACCATGTGAACGCATTAATGATCATTGAAGAATGTACACATATCAAGAGAAGGGTTGCAATCCCTTGTTCACTCGCTCCGAAAGCCGGACCGATCCTAAGCTTTAGACTAGTCATGCATCACCACGCTGTAGGGAAGTGTCCACGCTGTACCATATTTGTGCCAATCCCGTCGCGTCCCATCCAAACTCCATACAGATACAATGGCTAATCCCACGATGATCCCAAAAATGATCCTTGACGGAAATGAAAGAGCCGACCAATATTGCCAATGAATAGAAATGATAAGCCCTAATGAATGTCAAAAGTACGAGATGAAGATATTCGGAAATCTGAGGCTATGTATAATCAATCAGAAGTCATCTTTGAAGCATGAACACACGGCACGTCGTCAATTGACCTTTTTCTTCTTTGGCTGGATGAACAGACTCGGTGCCGGTCTCTTCCGCATGACTGCGCGTGGCGGTTGAGCGGGAGGAACCTCTAATATGTCGGGGTGAGGAATCGCCTCCAGCAGAGCTGGTTTGGCGCTCTCAGCAGCGGCCGTCTCCTTCGTACCCTGTAATTGGCCCACCGGAAGAGAACCAGATGTTTCTTGAGTCGAGGATGAGGCCGGAGAATCCTGCGAGCTTTTGCTTGCGGCAGTTGCTGATGCTCGGTATGGCACTCGAGCCGGAGCCGGCGAGCTTTCAGAAAACTTCGGGGTCGATGAGCCCGTCTGCTTCCCCGATGTCAACGCTCGGAGCCTCGCTTCTCTTTCGCGCAATGACGCGCTGACGACAAAATGGCTAGGCCCTCCAGAGGAGCGAGTGCTCTGCAGCCTCGATCGCCCGGGTGCTACTAAGGTTGGAGGGCCGTTGCGCCGAGGAACAACCGGATCGGGAGCTCGTCGGTGCTCCTCAATCAAGGAACGAGGAGCCTGTTTAACCTGACTGGCTCTGTTGTTTAGTTGCTTGGTTGGTACTGCGAGGACAGGGTTTCTCTTCGTCAGGTTGAAGATGTTGCTCTTCCTCTTCTCCAGCCGAGGAAGCTGCGGTCGCTCATACGACCAGGCAGGTGCCCCCAGGGGTTCAGACGAACCCAGCCCGCTCCTTGGAGAAGCAAATCTTGGCGTAATACCTCCCATCTTCCTGTCGAACGAAGCATACCGTTGCTTCGTCGTTGGCCTTTCTCGAGGCAGCGGAATAATCCGTCGGTCAGTGACGAACTTAGCGCTATGTTTGGCACGCTCAGAGTTGATGCCATCGAGAGCCATCTTGAGCTTCTCTGCGTCCTCCTCCACTGCTTTTTGGACACGTTCCCGGAGATCGCAGTATATGTCGTACCAGCAATCGGATTGTTCGGGCAAATCGTACTCGTCCCATCTTGGTATATCCCGTTTGATGAAATCAAGCCACAGTTCGGCATCGTCTTCCATGATATGCGGCGATAGCAATTCTAGAGATCTCTAAGATAGGGCAAGCGGTTTAGCGTCAGCAAATCAACCCAACAACATGTAAACAGGGGCCACACACGAGTTTCTCGGGGCTCTCGATTTTGAGAAGAAACGGACGAGCAAGCGAATATGGAACATTGCCAATGTCGTTCAAATCTGCAAAACACTTTTAGACAATGTTCCGGTAAGGGATTACTCGCACTCTCCACTGACATTTGACATTCCTAATGGCAGTTGCGGTGCAAAGCTGTAAAAGCGATGGCGGCGGCATTATCCTGGATGTGATGAAAGACTAGATAAGAAAGAATATGATGGCATGAAGAAGGTAGAGAGAATTAATGGTCCGGAAGTATTGGACGAGGTGCAGGTAAAAGGACGCCAAAGCATATAAGCTGAGCGCCAGCAGTCAATTATCCCCATAGCATTTATGTACTCGGATTGAATAGGAGATAATGATGCGCAACTGGCGATGACAATGGCCGAAGGCGGATGATGTGTGTCACATGATCTTATTGGTCAGATATTGATTCACGAGGATAATGGAGATATCTAAACATCTGGTGAATATCATTGATCGGCCATTATTCATTGAGAGTTAGTTTCTCCTCTACTGGACAATAATAGGTTGACAAGCATTGAGCCATGGTCCTTTCAATGACTTGGGATTCTTAATGTCATGATGGAGCAGTGAATATATTTATGGACCTGCCGCATGACTTGCCATTGCTAATTATATCACAGGATACTTTGAAGCAAGCGAGTTGCCTACTAGAGATGAATGCATAGGTATTCAAAGGCCGCAAATGTATGATGCTAGAAGAAAGGACAAAAGATATGAGGACAAAGAAACGGCAGCGATGTGTAACCTTCTATTTCACCAAGCAACTCCAAAACAGCCCCAAGAATCCTCGGCAAGCGGAAATCCGGCCACTCTGACTACGTTCACCAAGTTTCTAGTCTGCTCATCACTGAATTTGCTGACCAGAAGGCATCTGAGCCAACCAAGTCGGCGGTGAAATGCCAGTCTGCTCATGGATTGTGCTGAAAAGAGGCGGAAGATTCTGCATAATGTCTCTGATTGGGCCCATCGAGTCGTTGGAGCTGGACCCATTCCCTGGAAGGGATGTTACAATGACATTCTCGCCGAGGACGAAGCAGTATTACTCACCAGTGTTCCATGTAGTAATCTTGGGTTGAAGACCTTGAATAGCGAGGCCGTTTGCCTGAGCCAACTTCTCGTAAGTGCCGGTCTCCAGCATCCTATACTGCAGGAAAGCCTGAGGGCCACCGAGAACATCGACGAGCGCGCCATATGCTTTGGCCATTTCTAGGATTCCTTCTGCCTCGCGCTTCTGCTGATAGAAAGCGGCGTCTGCCTCTTTGCTCTGGCGATAATCTGACATCATCAGTGCAAATGAAAAGGTAAGAAGGAAACGTAACTCCAAAAAACGTACAGGTAGCATCAGCTTCCATCTTTCGCCTGTATAACTGTGCATCTGTAGCTTTCTGTTCAGTATAGAAGGAAGCGTCTGCATTCTCCTGAGCAGACTCGCGTGCAACCTTGCTTTTTGTGACCTCAATGGCTCGCAGGCGTTCAAGCTCGGTTTCTGCACGCTTGGACTCAACCTGTTTCTGCAGCTCTGCGTCCCTCATTTCTGCTTGGCGTTGAGCTGCAATTTTGGCAAGCCGAACGCTATTATCTAGCTCAGTCTGACGGTTCATGAGCTCAGAGTCTGCCTTGGCCTTTTCGGCCTTCCGCTTTGTCTCCAAGACTGCAGTGTCGGCATCGATCTTCGAGATCTCCTGTTTTGTTCGTCCTTTCTTTTCGGCCTCACCGATTTCGCCCCTCATTCGTGCCTCAGCCACATCAATCTTGGCCTGGTTGAGGGCTCCTTCGTGAGCTTTACGGCTTAGGAAGGCGAAGTACTCGCTGCCTGGCGTATCCTGGAGCTCCTTCACGTTGGCGTTATAACTATAAAATGCATAAGTCTGCGTGCCGACAAGAATTCAATGTTCCAAACGTACATTTTCAGTCCGAATTGCTGAAGCTCGCTCTGAACGTTTCGAATGACTACTCAGGATCCCGTCAGTAAGTTCAAGATTCGGACTCGATAACAATCACAGACCCTTTGTCTTGAAAACTTGTCTCTCCTTGAAAATCTCTTCCATAGTCATGCTGGAGACGATGACACGGGTCTCGCCTTCAATGATACCCTTGACAATGTCTTGGACATGATTTCGTCTTGTGGGGTCTGTCAGATCCTTGGTCTTAGCCAAATCTGCCTCGGAGGTGCTGCCAGACAGAAGCAACGCATATTTCTTTAGAGCCTCGGCTTCATTATCGGGGCCGATTGTAAAGACTGCTGGCAGGGAGAACTGCAGCTTTTCAGTAGTCATGGCTTGGAGGTTGAGGGAGAAGTCGAAAGGCGCGACAGAGATTCTCGCGCACTTGATTGTAGAACGAGAAGTCAGCCACTTCAAGACCCTAACTGATGCTTGAGAAAGACATACTCGCTGCCATGGCATGACAATGGCTTTCTTGCATATCCGTATATCGTCAATTCCAGCGCCCGTAAGCACGAGATACTCGCTTGGTCGGGAGATCGCGTATCTAGAGCAAGATGATGAGCAATTCTGCTACGAGTGGGAACTGTCATCGCAGCATACCGCATCTTGGGAACCGTATAGAGTCAAGAAACACCAGGAAGATATGGAAATTAGGGAGATATGGGCGACAAGCAAAGTTTAACTTGTGAACAATACTGATATAATCAGAAATTCCTCGATATCGAGAAAGCATTGCGATATTATCTTTGGGAAGGAATGCAGGCTTATATACCCATCAAGGGTCCTCTGAGCTTTGACAGCTCTCCCCAGTCAGCCTTGCCAGGCGTGTACCACAGGGCGCTCAAGATCAAAGGCCTTCGAGTCGATCGAAGTTTGAGCTCCATATGTTGACTTCATTACGGAAATCAGGTGCGAAAAGCCACAGAGTAGCCTCGTATGTGTCCCACGCTAGGCGGCGCCACGCCTTCAAGAAAAAGATCGCAGTGAAGAGTACCAAACAGGCCTGTATTGAGTCTATTCTATTACGGCGCCCTAGATCTTCTCTAGGCTGTGCTTGCGGCTGATTATCGTTGAACTCGCTTATCTCGACCTCGTCGTGGACGAACAACGGATCGGGCAACGTCTTGGCCAAGTGCAGGAGGCTATGGCATCTAAACGCCTACACGTGGGCAACAGAGCAGACTCATTTGGATGTGCTTATTAGCGGAGATGGAGTCTGTAGGTTCCAGCATCTTGAGGCAGACTGAGCCTCCTCGAAGTGTCTGTAGCATGCCCATCTGTTATTTCAGCATTTATGTTAGGTTAAGAACTGATGACACGAGTTCATAAGACATCAATGCTACTAGAAGCAATTGCATTTAGACCCTGTAGGAACATGACTTTGGATGCTTGAAGCGTCACCTCGCTATCACTGTAGGTAGCCAATAATAATGTTGAAAAGGTGATATCGCTTCCTCGAAAGCATGGATAATTGGATACTATACACAAAGCATCCCACGTGATTCCCCTTCAACCAAACACTGCAAACTAGCTCTTTTTGATAGCATCATAGCGATGGAGGGGCATGGGAAGACGACAATTACCTTGAATTACCTACTACAGCTTAACAAAGTCGTATCACTGAGTTACTCCTTGAGCTGTAGGAGCTCTCTCTTCATCAAGCACAAAGAATCAGGCAGAAGGTATGTTGGTCTCGTTCTTGATATTTGCATACACACCTCTGCGGAATTTCTAGCCATACATTTGAGACCCTCGACGGCGGGCGCACCATTGCATCTCTTTACTGGGCAAAGGGCTCCAATGAATATGCCCGAGTTGTCTACGGTCTGCACATGTTGAGCACCCGAGAAGCAATTGAAATTTTAAATATGTTACTTGCATGACATCATCTGAAATATCTTTGCCCGCCTATTTCAATGGAAGCTTTGGTCAGATGCTAGACAATTGATGGTTACTGACAAGTTATGTAGGCCAAATCATCAATATGGCACCACGCTCTCAACTCGAAATTGCTACAGCCTCTGTTGAACGCCTGGTGAAGGAAGAGGCGTCCTACCACCGCGAGCTCCAACAACAGACGGAAAGAATCCAAAAGCTGGAGTCTCAACAGGCTGGCGAGGACGAGAACCGAGAATACATGCTGAAGCAGGAGGTGGGTCTCACTAGAGTGAAAGACAGTTGCTCGATTCTGACACTCATGTCCTCTACCCGCAGCGCCTTGCACTTGAAGAGACCAAGAAGGTTTTGCCCAGTTTGAAGCAGAAGATCGATGAGGCGGTAGCAAAACTTGAGAGCCTTCTGGTGAGTCGTGTATGTGATTGCGGCAATTTGACTATTCCTGACATTCCGACAGGCCGAGGAGGGAAAGAAGGGCCCCGAGAGCAATGTAGACCAGATCACTGCTGGCAAGGAGGCCATCGCAAAGGCCAAGACGGCCAAAAGGGAAATCGCCTAGAAGCGATGAGTGGAAATTCTCGCAATGCAGTTTTTTTGAGATTGCGCTGCCTCCATCAGGTAGGACTAACTGACCAGTCGAGAGACAAATCTGGTGTATAATAAGACAATTTTGACGAGGATGTGAACGCCTCCAGCCTAACTCCATGCTATATGAATCCCAACCTAGTTTCAAACTCACGTAGTGTCCATTTTGTCGGCAGTTCGATCATCCGGTTCAGCCTCTCCTTCTTCCAATTCGTCAGGCCGCTCTGACGCCTCCTCTCCGGTCACCTCACCTTCATCCATGTTGGTATCCTCTTGGTCAGCGGTGGATACCTGTCGCAAGGGAGACGCTGCCCCTGTTGTGGCAGACATTCTCTCTGCGTGTAAACCAGCTGAGGATCGACCCGCTTCATCCTGGCTGTGCTGAGAGGGAGTGACGGTATCGAACTCCGGTCGAGGTGTATTGGCTCCGCTAGACTTGCCTTTCGAAGGAACGTCCCCCTCCTCTCCATCTTCGCCTTCTTGCATGCCTTCTCTGCGCTCCACTTCCTCCTTCTCATCGCGAATGAGACGCCGAAGTTGCATGCCCTCTTCTACAATGCGGCCAAACTGTTCTCGCCGCTCGGCCCATGTCTTGGCATATTCCTTGCTTTCGTTCTCGAGATCCGCAATTTCTGCTTGGAGCTTTTGTAAGTTCGCCTGCTGATCTTCGCGTGGCTTCAGAAGTCTGTTGCTCGTGATCTTCTCAGCCAGTTCATCATAGCTTTTCCGTAGCGCTAGAAGCCGTTGAGCCTCCTCAAGTTGCACCCGTAGTTCTGCCGTGTTTTCGCGAACAGCCTGCATTGTGGACAAAATCCGAAGTTTTTCGGCGGCATACCGCTCGCGTTCTCGCTCGTTGCTCGTAAGGAGAAATTGAATGCGTGCAATACTGCCTTCAAACGAGGCAAAATCTAGACTCACGTCTTCGCGGAAATGTCGCCATTCGTCAAGCCTTTTCTGCCTCTCAGCTTCTGCTGCTGCTGTAGCCTTCTCGTCTGTTCCGTCAGGCGGCGGGGTGGGGAGGATTGTCGCATTGGAAATCACGAGTGAGTTGGGGTTAAGGAGTCGTTTCGATATACGCTTGAAGGGTTTCTCTTCGACATTCAAAAGGCGTAACTTGTGTAGGTTATCTGGGTGCGAAATTTAGCGTGGTAGGAAATGAGCTTGAGGAACGACGACACCAACCTTCCTCCGGTTGATCAAGAAAGCCGTACGACGCCATCCTGTTAGATCCTCTAATGGAGTGCTGTGATCAAGCATTGATCGCAGTGAAATCAACCACGAACGAAGAGTGTCCAGCTCGTGGCTATGAAGGTGTTAGAGGAAAGGCTGATGTGAGTGGTCGGAGAAAGCTGCTAAAAGCGGCACAGCAAGCCTTGACCTTTTGGCATGTGCCCGTTGTTGTGGTTCACCCCATCCCCTTATCGTCATTTTTCAGACTACATCTGGACCAAAGCAACGGCTTAGCAGAGCGCTCCTTGCGCGTACTATCCTAAATCACAATCCAATCGCAGTAATGCCAAATTTTACATGTGCCGTTTTCTTGCTCAAGCACACAAGTTCCCAGTGATCGGCTAAAGAGTCGTGCCTTTGTGTGTGGACAATGCTCAGCTCAATTGGTATGGCCCTGCAGGAGCGCTTCGCCTTTACTACCTACGTCCAGATGAACCACTGATGGAACACGATACGTACGACCACTCCCCTGTACGGTGTAATCGAACCCCGTCATGACGGAGATGTACTCGGGGCTCCACGTGGGCCAACAATTCGTCTCGCTGGAAGAGTTCAAGTCAGTTGTGCGCAGTATATCAGTCAGACAGCACTGGGAACTTCGAGTGGCTCGGAGCAACAAGAAAAGCGTTGTCATAGGGTGTCGATCGTCCGCCAATTGCTACTTCCGCGTTGTCTGCCGTGCAAACAAAAACGAGACTTACATAACGAGCCTTCAAGATAGCCATAGCTGTCGACAACATGCGGCATCCCCAGGAACGACTCCAGCCCGGTCCGAGGCTTCGCATGTGCGGTTCTTACTCAACGAGATACCAAAGCTGTTTGACCTCAGTCACAAGATCAAGGGACAAGATGTTGTGGATGCGGTCAAGCGGTATCATGGATATGATATATCCATAAGACAAGCGCACCGAGCCCTCACCAAATTACAACCCAGACTGCCACGTAACCAGAACGAAGAATCACAGGATCGCGGCTTCAATGGGGATGACCAGCCGGGGCCCCGGGTTAACGCGACACCGTCGGTCAATGGCTCAGTTTACAGTGCCATCTCCGAGCAAAGGTGGATTACGGACAATGTTCATCAGTCGGAATTTTTGGAAAAGCGACCTATAGAGCCGACCGATGACCCGCGTAATGGATCTCCGCAACCAGCAGAGCTTGCTCGCAATGCTGTGCAGCTACAGCCTCCATCACAACGTCCACAGCCAGTGCATCGTTCATCCCAAGTACAACTTCCACCCGGGGCTCAACCACAGGAGCAGATTGCGCTCAGTCATGGGTTGCGCCCGACTGATGAGCAGCAGTCAGATTACATATTATCGGCACCTACAGTACTGTCTGCACCTCAAACGGAGCCGTCTCAATCTCCCCAACAGCCACGCAGTAGTGGACATCCTTCTGCGCCACAGATGATCCTGACCAACTTCAAGATCGAGTTCACCTGTACTGCTTGTGGAGCTTTGAATCAAAGCTTTATCCCAAATCAGGGAAATATGACAGGTGCGGCGTACTTGGCTTCAAATAACGTAACCAGCCAGGGTCCTGTCGGCAGAACTACAAGTTCTTCAATGCAGTCCGGTGCCAGCGGTGTTGAGCGTGTGGCCGAAACCCATGAATATGTGGAAGCTCCTTCAGTCAACGCACGAGGCATACAGCCGCCATGGCAGCCGGGAAGCCTCCCGGTTTCGATTCCACCCGCGCATACGTGATCATGTCTGGGAAAATCTACCCGACTGCCAGAAACTATAATCCTTCTCCAAGACGAATCTCGAACAGTACCGTTCTCTGGGCGCCTACTCTACAGCTCCTTGAATGGGCCCCACAGTTGACACACTGAACCTCGAATTTGTCATGAACTTATGATCTATTCCGGTCATATTGGAATCTAAGAGAAAATTCAGAATCTGTTTATTGTTTCTCGACGAAAGACCCTTTTGAACATGAGAAAATGTTCTCAGGAAGGGTCATGACTGTTGATTGAGATTCGCAGGCCTCGGTCCTGTGGATGCTTCGACGCAGTTGGTCTGTTTCCATGACTGGCATCAATACCGGCATTCTCATAACTGTACTTAAAGGTAAGATGGATCACCGTATATATGCATCATTATAGAAATCCGCTTATATCTGCGACACCGGAAGTCGCTGTTGGCTTGCTGCATCACGTGATATAATTGGATATATCATCATCCGCGGTCGGAAAAACTCCTATTGATGAATAATGTGTCCATGTCGTCTCCTCTTCGCGACTGTGAATCAAATATAGAGGTCTCTCCATCTATTGAGCGATGCCGAGCAGCCCCTCTAATTGACACACTCTGTATTCGATTCGTCCGATATCCAATCACTGTGCGGAATTCGGCTGGGCTTGTTCATCGGACGTCCGACAAGAAGTCTCCACCCATTTTCAGTGTGCGTCGACGATCGTCCTGCCACGACGCGGAATTGGTCCGGCGTACGGAGTACCATTCTCCTATGGCAAATATGTCCGAAGAAAATGATGTACCTGAAAATGTCCTTTTCTGTAATTGACCATGACTCTGTCGGGAAAGAATCCGACACTGGAGCAGGATAGGCAGCGTCTGCTCGGATTGGGCTGTGACTTTCATGAGACGTCACTCACGATTGAGCGTCTATTGGACAGTACGATGAAAAATTCCATCTTTGTACATGCCAACTCACTATTGAGGTGATATTTATCAGCGGTTGCTCCCTGTGGAAAGAGCCGAAATTGATATACTTGCCTGAATTCTCGGCCATAGTGATTGACCGAAATCCTGTTGACAAGTTTGCCTTCGTGGAATACATACCAAGAGGCAGCTTATGGTCTGGGTACCTTGCCCATGTTCAACTGTCGATACGAGCTAGACCCCAGAAGCGCACAAACATGAATCGGCAACAGGCCGCCGAAAAGGCCTTGCATGACCAGATGAACATTCTACCAATTGTACAGTTGCTGATAGTTTTCTCGGGTCTTGCTGTCTCTCTCCTTATCACGTTTGTGGATCAAAATGGCATCAGTGTTACTCTTCCCACGATTGCCAGAGACCTCGATGCGGAAAATACCATTTCCTGGGCGGGTACCTCGTCGCTGATCGCAAACACCATGTTCACTGTGCTTTACGGACGTCTCTCTGATATCTTTGGACGGAAGATTGTGTACTTATCAGCACTTGCTCTGCTGTGCGTCGCCGATTTGCTCTGTGGCCTCTCGCAGAATGCAGCAATGTTTTACGTCTTTCGAGGTCTTGCCGGTGTTGCAGGAGGTGGCGTCACTTCGCTGACCATGATTATCGTGTCTGATATTGTGACCCTTGAAGACCGGGGAAAGTACCAAGGGATTCTAGGAGCATCTCTGGGACTGGGCAATGTGATCGGCCCCTTTATTGCGGCAGCTTTCATCATGAAATCCACCTGGCGAGGGTTCTTTTGGCTCATATCCCCGCTCGCAGCATGCTCCGTCGTCGTTGGCTTTTTCCTGATCCCAAATAACGCCCGTAAGGATGGTGTCCGGAAGAACCTGAGCAAGATCGACTTCTACGGCATCATTGCCTCATCCATTGGGATCATCTTCCTGCTTATACCCATATCGGGTGGTGGCTCCTACTTTCAGTGGGATTCTGCAATGGTGATCAGTATGCTTGTTATTGGAGCGTGCTCATTGGTTGCGTTCATCTTCATCGAGTGGAAAGTGGCCTCCCTGCCAATGCTTCCAGGTGCGTTACGACTCGTGTCATTTGTGAATTCAAGAGGAGCTGACGTATGGACAGTGGTATTCTTCAAGAACAAAGTTTTGTGTGCTTTGTTCTTACAGAGCTTTCTCCTCGGCGCTGTGTATCAATCGTACCTCTACTATCTGCCACTGTACTATCAAAACGCACGAGGGTGGTCTCCAATAGTTTCTGCGGCTTTGACTGCTCCCATGGTTGGTTGCCAGGCTCTTGCCTCCATTGCATCCGGTCAATATATTTCTCGAACCAAACGTTACGGAGAGGTGATATGGGCTGGTTTTGGCCTCTGGACTCTGTGAGTATTCCTCGAGAATAGAGAACTTTTGTCTCAACGCGTGGATTCTAAACCGTCGGCTTGAATTATTTAGGGGCGCTGGTCTGATGCTGCTTTTCAATCGTCACACGCATCCCGCAGTGATCGCTGTCATTGTCGGTATTGCCGGTATCGGTATCGGATGGACCTTCCAGCCAACTCTGATCGCTTTTCAAGCTCATTGTACTAAGTCTCACCGAGCGGTGGTAATCTCAGATCGCAATTTCTTCCGTTGTCTCGGAGGTGCTTGTGGACTGGCGGTCTCCGCTGCTATCTTGCAAGCAACACTCCGATCAAACCTACCCAATGGATATCAGTACCTAGCTCACTCGTCGTACTCTCTTCCTTCGCCGTCGGACATATCCGCTTCTGATTGGTCACAAATCCTCAACGCGTATGCAAAGGCCTCAAGGGGCGTCTTCATCCTACAAGTGCCTCTTATTGGATTGTGTTTCGTTGCTTGTCTCTTCATCCGCGATCGAGGCCTCGAACGGCCAAAGGAACCAGGGGAGGAAGAGGAAGAACGAAACGCTGCACAACAGAAGTCAGATGAAGAAGCACCTCCGACTGAGCCTTCTGAGAAATCTAACAAGACCCAAAATCATGAAGCGCATGGGCAGCAAGAGCTGATAGGCCGGCATGGCTGTGATGGAAATACTCAAGAGCCACATCATACAGCGCAGTGATCTTCGGATGGCTTTCTAACCTCATCTTCAATAGTTCTTGGTAGTAGTATCAGCGGCGTTTGTTGAAATTGGTGAATAGATACCATATTTAGCCGTAAATGTAAATAGTCTGACGTAAATGATCTCTCATTATTTGCGATCACTGCCGTATATTATTCCACAATTGATAAGCGTAACAACTATCGTCTCCAAGCAAGGCATTTTGTCAATCAAGAGAATGGGCATACGTATTCCAAAATAGGTGGGCCAACTACCGCGTCTTGGCATCATCTTTGGATGGCTTCGTCAGCTTGGCGACGATCTTACACCAGCGGTGCTACTCAATCAGCAACAGAGAAGATGTCTGTCTGTATTGTTTGTCAAGATGGATATCCCTGAGCAAGTGCCTTTCCCTTCAAAAGATCACAATCCTCGAAAGCGCGTAAGAACGTCATGTACGCGCTGCAAAACCAGGAAGCAAAAGGTCAGTTGTTGTCTGCCAGAGGTTTTGGTCCATCTCAGAGCTGAGCGTTATAGTGCGATAATGATTATCCGGCCTGCTCCAACTGCCGCAAAGCTGGAGCTCCGTGTGATAAATCGACGATTCTTCGACAGGAGAGCGGTCAATCGAACGAGTGAGTCCTCTTATTCTGATGAGTACTAGGCGGGACCTTCTTCTTCACTCTTTCTCATGGTATTTGTTCGGAGCACTGATTTCATAAAGCTATACCCGCGCGCTGGAAGAACGCATTGCTTATCTTGAATCCAAGTTGGAAACGAGACCACTAAGCAATAATGCCAGCAGCAACGTCGGTCATCCAGTTGCGGCACTTTTGTCTCCTCAGAGCCATGAGACCACCCAGTCTGCGTCTAGTTCAAGCTTGAACAATAACACTGTTGGGGAGCTTGTTGGCTTCCTCGCCCTCAACTCCGCAGAAGCCCCCGCCTATGTAGGCTCAAGCTCCGGGCTCTCGCTGGCCGCCAACCTCAGCGAAATGGTTCAAGCAACGGTTTGGAATCAAGTTCTCGCGCCATCTCATAGCCACCAGGCCTCTCCACGGGGTAGCGGCGGGTCTACCGGTGGTCACGGTGTTGCCTCTACAGGTCTGCCTCCTCAACCGTCCAGTGGGAGTCAGAATGTCCATGACCAGCCACGACCGCCACGGATGGAGGAGCTGCTGGTCAAAAGTACCGACCCGCCGAATGATGAGATGGGAACGCGGATTTTACATGCGTACCTGACCAGGCTGCATGTGCGCTACCCGTTCCTTGATCGCGCGGAGCTGTGGAAGCTCCATGGAGCTCGATGGCGGTTGGCCAAAGCCAAACGGGAAGAGCTCACCAAGACAGAGAGGTTTGGTCTGTTTAAGCTGTACCTAGTGTACGCGATCGGGGCTACGACGATTCAGCTCAGCGAAAAATACACATACGTGTCTCCAGAGGTATGACAGCTTCTGTTCTTCCTACCAGGTCTAGAGCTCTGACCTTGCTTAGCGATACTACATCACTGCTCTACAACAGGTTCCTTCTATGTGTGAAATACGATCTATCGAGAACATAGAGGCAATGACTCTTCTGGTGGTATATCACCTTCGCTCAGCATCGAGCCATGGCCTTTGGTATATAGTCGGGCTCGCCATGCGCACCGCTATTGACCTCGGTCTGCACCGGAAAGCGAATGAGATCAATCTGGATCCATGGACCGCGCAGATGCGACGACGACTTTTCTGGACAGTCTACTATCTAGAGAGGGTCATCTCGATGTCTCTTGGTCGACCCTTTAGCATCGCAGACCGTCACATTGACCTGCCCTTGCCGGTGGACGTGGATGACGACGTCCAAGACCCCGCTATACTAACAGCCTCTCCCCGGACCGACCGCATAACGTCCCTGACGTTCGCGATCTACTTGTTCGAGCTGCGTCGGATTGACTCGAGAATCCAGCACAAGATCTATCGCGCGGACAGGCCACTACACACGCTCCGCTCCAAGATGGACCGTCTCTTCATCGAGCTCGAAGAGTGGAAGAGATCTGCCTTGCTGCGTTTCAGCGGCTCCGATCTGGACTATCCCATGCTGCACTACAACCGAGCTCTTCGACTCCTCATACAGCCATTCCTGCCCTCCCTGCCCCTCTCGGACCCTTACTACCACATCTGCCTCCGTGCAGCTGGTGATATCTGCCAGACACACAAGCGGCTTCACCAGACGCTCGAGTACGGCCATTCCTTCCTCGCCGTCCAGACGGTCTTCATGGCCGGCATCACTCTGCTGTACGCCCTGTGGACGCACACGGACCAAGTGTGGTCCGTGCAAATGAGCAACGACATCCGCGCCTGCTCGACCGTCCTCTTCGTCATGGGCGAACGAGCGACGTGGGTGAAGAAGTACCGCGACGCGTTCGAGATGCTCGTCAACGCCGCCATGGAGAAACTCGAGGGCAACAGCGAGGCGGCCAAGAAAGTCGGCATGGCCGAGCTGATGACCGCGCAGCATAGTGGTGCAAACCCCAACCTCCAAAGTACCACGCCTGGCCCGTTCAAGGACCACCCCGGGGGCGGCGGTTCGTCGGGCCTCGCATGTGATCCCAACTCAGCGGGGCCGACGAACCCGCCTGCTCACGATCATGGAGTACGGATGGCATTCCAGCTTGCTCCTTTGATCGATCTTGAGGAGGATTGTCCGTTCTGGATGCCGGACTTTGAGATGCTGGAGGGGCTGTCAGGGAACCTCTGGGGAGGTGATGATATCATGCCATTTGATCCTCTTTAGTTTCTCTCAGATGCAGGCGTCAACTCCGGTAATCGCTCCCTAATTCCGAGATCCTGGAGATATGTGGACTCCTAACAAGCGTGGGGGAATCTGGAGTGGCTTAAGGCAATACATGAAGCTTAAATCACGCTATCCTGAAGGCTTCTTCACCAAGATAAGGATACAGCATGATCAGCAGGATCGCCTACTGCAATCGCCGGTTGAACGATTATATTGCACTTTAAACGGTAATAGCTATATAGGTTCGATTCCTACACTCAATAACTGCGCGCGCGATGGCACTCTTGAAGATAGGCTTCATTAACGATGGTCATTACGGCATATATCCAGATTACTTCAACAACTTTGGCAGCTCATCGACACTGACTTTACCATCGAGTATGCCTATTCCTCGTCAGCAACACTATCGCGAAACCAACACCGTTGTATGGAAACTTACGATTGACCGCATCGAACAACGGAAAGTCGTCCAACTTGCCATGCGTCGACAGAAAATCGCACACGGCGCGAGCAGTCGACGTCCCCTGCAGTTTCTGCCCATTCAGCTCCGACTGTTCGATCTCATCGACGCTCACCCCCTTCTCAACGGAATGCTTCGCGGACCGGAAATTGCGACCCGCAAAGAGGCGAACAGATCCGCGACGCCCGCGCTCTCCTCGGTAAAGGTCTTCTCGTTCACCGACTCGGGGAACCAGATGCGCCCGAACCGGATCATCTCCATCATCCCGATCCGGATGATGGCCGCCTTGGAATTCTCCCCCCATTTCTTGCCCGCAACGAAGCCGGCGGCCAGCGCGACGATGTTCTTCAGCGCGCCGCACAGCGCCACACCCGCCACGTCGGCGACGACATGCACATGGAAGTACGGGCGCTCGAAGAGGCGGTGGAGCAGCTTCTCGTCGACAACGGGGTACTCGTCCGGCACGCGCTGGAGCTCAGCGGAGGTGGAGGAGATCTTGCGCTGGCGCTGCTTGTTGATCACGTGGCGGTTATCCGGGGAGAACTCCTGCTTCGCGTCGAGGTCCATGGGCGGCGGGTCGTAGCCGATGGTGGTCTCGCAGAACTCCTCGGCGGCGACCTCCGGGGCGATGTTGGCGCCGGACAACGACCCGCAGTAGATGCCCAGCTTCTCCATGATGAGCTCGGAGAAGAGCGTGACCCGCCCGTTGGCGACCTCGACGCCCTTGACGCACGAGACGGCGCGCGCATAGGGGAGGTGGTGGCCCTTCATCTGCTCGAGCGTCTTATCGATGAACTGGTGCGGGAGGTTGAAGACGAGGAGCGTGGCGTCCTGGACGGCATCGCGCAGGTCCGGGTTGGCGACCACGGTGTCCGGCAGCGCGATGCCGGGGAGGTACTTGACGTTCTCGTGGACGCGGTTGATGACCTCGGTCAGCCTGTGCGGCTTGTCGCCGAGGGCCTCGCGGTGCGGCGAGTCTTCCGGCACGGTCACGTCCTCCTCGAACACCCACATCTGCACCCTTTCTTCGAAGACATCGGGATGCTCGCGAGTGTTTTCGGCGAGGATTTTGGCGATCGTCGATCCCCTGTCCAGCCTCCATCAGTCATCATAATCATAAAGCATCATCAAATTACGGTGTAGAAAATGAACTATAACTATACCAATTTCCCGACCCGATCACCGTAACCCTGTGCTTTTTACCCGTCATTTTGCTAATAGGATCTATCCTTCTATTGCGACCTAGAGAAAGCTATACAGGACCATGTCTTATATGTACAAATAACAAAGCATAACGTAACAATTGATGCAATCATCTTGCCAGTCGCAGCCCCAAAACAGGATGTGATGTGAGGTTGTCCGCCCCGTTCAAGATCAACGTCATCGATACGTTGACTTCACTTTCACGTTTTTAGATCTTATCAAACCTACTGGTAGTTGGACAATAGAAGTGGGAATTATGCATTACTGCAGAGGCAGAGGCATTTCATTGCATGATTTATGATTCTGGTAACCATTGACATGCGACCAGCCAGCCCGTTGTGATCGAATGATTGGATAGAAGTAGCATTCGACACGAGTAGTCCTCTATGATAGCATCCAGTAAGACAAAAACCAAGCAAAGCAGTCCGGGTATATACGTATACATATACATCTACATCTCATCACAAAGACGGCGCAAACGTCTTCAGCCCATTCCCTATCCGCTTGATCTGACCCGCATAGTACGACTAAACCCCCAACGCATTAGCATCATCAGCACCCAGACAGAAAGAGGGAAATAAACTTACGCTCTCCAGCCCCGCCCCGACCGCCTTAATCGGAAGCAGACTCAGCAGAAACGGCGGCTTGACCTTGTTCAAGGGCAACTTGGCCTCTTCCGCAGGCACACTCTCGTCCAGCAGCAATCGCGCAAAAGCAGTGTCAACAGCCGCGGGGCGGCCGATGCCGACCAGATCGCATGCGTTCTCCTGCAGGGCGTACTCTGCGCCGGTGCGCGTGCGGAATCCGCCCGTGAGCATGAGGACGAGGGTCGGGAAGCGCTTGCGGGTTTCGCGGGCGAATTCGAGGAAGAAGGCTTCGCGGGCGAGGGTGCGCTGGCTTTTCTCGGGGTGGGATTTGGCGCCCATCATCTGGTATCTCGGTTAGGGGTGCGTTTTGCTTGCGGTGACTCCGGGGGAAAAGGGGGAGGGGGCAGCGTACCCTGGGATCCTCGTATGAGCCGCCGCTTACTTCGAGGAAGTCGATGCCTGCGTCGACGAGGAGGGCGATCTGGGTCATGGTGTCTTCGAAGGAGGCGGAGGAGTGGTCTGCGGAGTTGAATTTGATGCCGATGCAGAAGGTTGCGGGGACGACTTTGCGGGTTTGGGAGAGGATATCGAGGACGAACTTGGCGCGCTTCTCTGCGGAGCCGCCGTATGCGTCGGTTCGTAGGTTCGTCTATCCGGTTAGGTTGGTTATCGCGGAGTCAGAAGAGCAAGCATACCTTTGGATTCAAGAACTGGTCTACTACAATCAGTACGAACCCCTCACCTACCGAGACTAGAAAGAAACATACCAATCAGATACCCATGCGCACCATGCAGCTCGATCCCCGAGAACCCAGCGTCCGCCATCAACCGCGCCGTATCGACAAACTGCCTCGTCACGGTATCGATATCCTGCTGCGTCATCTCCCTCGGCGCAGGGAACGCCAGCCGGCTGATAATCCGGTCCAGCAGCCCCTCCCCCATCTGCAGGGGGATCGCGCTCGGCGCAATCGTCGGCGCAAAGAGACCGCGTTTGCCTGCGATGCGGAACGACTGCCGGCCCGGGTGGCAGATCTGCACGATGGAGGGGACGCCGTGCTGCTGGCAGGCGTCGGCGTATTTGGCCCATGTCTGGACGAGCGCGGGGTTGGACTCTTTGCCTGTGTACTCGGCTGGCAGGGCGGGGTCGAAGGGACTGCCCAGGTGGTTGACGTCGACTTGAACGTTGCCTGGTCAGTAGTATCGAATGCTTAGCGGGTGTCCTTGAAGCAAAAGGGAATCGATGTGGCTAGGTACCCGTGAGAACGGCGCCCCATCCTCCTTTGCCCCATTGGTTGTACACTTCCGTTAGTTGGGGTGTAGGCGTATGTTCTGATCCGGCCATCAGCTCGGCCATTGCCGCCTGGACTGGTCAGTCGTTTTCCCTGGCCCTTATCATCGAAATGACTTGCCTTGACGAGGCGGTTGGGGAAGACCAGCCCGCATGGAAGCTTGACAGCATCACCCAGAGACGAAGACATGGTGATCGATCCGGATTAGTGCAAGATACAATGTCCCTGGCAGATGAGAAAGCGAAAGAATTCCATGTCAACGGGAGGCTTTTCCTGAACTATATACCAGGAAATACTCCGTAGATGAACGGCTCGGCAGCCGGATAGAAGCACGGCCGAGGTCGAGTCGAGTCTATTCCCAACCAGACAAAAGTTGCGAATTCTTGAGCAAAGTAGATACTAGCCACTAGCCAGTAGCCACAGTCAGTCCCTGGATCCGCATCTTAGTCCTTAAGGTTAATAATCTTCTTGTTTCCAAGACCAATCATCGCGCGGGATTATCGCGATGGACGATTTAGTGATGCTGATTAATTACACCTTCGGGCTATGAATCTCTCCGTGTCTCCCACATGATCCACTCTACCGAGATGAAGATGCTAGATGTTACTCCGTAGGTACTGATGAAGATAGCCGTGGATACAATATTCCCTCTATTCGAAGACAGTAAAATGTGAGACATGATTGAACTCATCAACTTTTGGCATAGATACCGGTACCGAAACTAATCCCAAACCCAACAAACATGGTACAAAAGCAAGTCATTATAAGCGATATGCAAAGGGTATACAGGAACACAGGGGCATCCTTCAATGCAAGGGTCGAAGCAAAAACCAAAGCGCTCAACAACCTGGGACGACCAGGAAAGTAACCGAAAAGAACCAAAACATGAATCTCACAAAGTCAAGCAGCGGCAAGTATTAAAATACCATGCAGGCTTGACAAGAAATAAAGAAAGAAGAAAATGAGACTACAGCTTCGCATCCTTCCCTTGATCCTCACCATAGCCATTCAAGGCAGGAGAGGCAGGCCCGAGATTCGAGAGGAGAGCGCCGACCTCCCTCTCCAAGGCGTGGACTTCGCTGTGAGGGTCGTACATGCGAGCCTTGATCCATGCATCGAGGTTCTCGTCGTTCATGGTGCGCAGAGAAGTCTCGCGGTCCACGTCGGCTTCTTGTGCGGCGCGGATGACCCTGCGGGCCACGACGATGCTGACTTGACGGATGCGGGTCAAGTCGGGGTAGAGGAGACCGCGGTCGATTTCCTCGGCGGTCAGGGCCTGTGACAGAGCTGCACCGGAGGCGTAGATCATCTCATCGGTCACCTTGACCGCCTTGGAGAGGATAGTTCCCAGACCGATACCGGGGAAGACATACATGTTGTTGCCCTGGCCGGGGTAGTAGGTGTGGGTCTCTCCCGAGGAGTTCTTGAAGGAGAAAGGCTGGAAGGGGGAACCGGAGGCGAAGAGGGCACGGCCATCGGTGTGGGTGATGGCGCTTTCGTAGTCACATTCTGACTTGGAGGAAGGGTTGGACAGGGGGAAGATGATGGGGTGGGTGTTCCAGTCGGCCATCTTGCGCAGGATCTCCGGGGTGAAGACGCCGCCGAGGGTCGACAGACCCATGAGGATGGTCGGCTTCACATGATCGACCACCTCGTCGAGGGTCTTGAACTGCTCGCCGTTATTGTCCGTACGAGCAAAGTAGACCTTGTGATCGGCGAGCTTGTCACCCCGATCAGCGGTGACAAGACCCTTGGTGTCGACCAGGTAGAAGCAGGAGCGGGCCTCGTCTTCCGTCATGCCCTCGCGCATGAAGAATGCAACAATCTGCTTAGCCACACCGACACCGGCACTTCCAGCACCAAGGAAGACGGCGCGGTGCTCCTTGCATGGCAGTCCCGAACGCTTCACGGCGTTGATGACACCGCCGAGGATGACAGCACCTGTACCCTGGATGTCATCGTTGAAGCAAGTGTAGATGTCACGATACCGCTCCAAAGCGGGGAAGGGATTCTTGAAGTCCTCAAACTGAATGACGATACTTTTTACCCGTTAGCGTCCGGTGCCATCGGAAGATGTTGGGAGGTGAGTCACATACCCAGGCCAGCGCTCGGTCAAAGCCGCCATCAACTCATCCATGAATTCCCGTTCCTCCTCAGGGGCGATCTTGTCACGGCGAGTGCCCATGTACAGCGGATCTTCCCGGAGAGCCTTGTTGCTTGTCCCCAGATCCAGGGTCAAGGGCAGGGTGGCCTCGGGACGGATCCCCGCACATGCAGTATACAGCGCCAGTTTACCAATAGGAATGCCCATTCCGTTGATGCCAAGATCTCCCAGTCCGAGAATTCGGGACCCATCGGTAATGCACGTGATCTCCACGTTGGGCTGCGGCCAGTTGGCGATGACAGCGGCCAGATTGCCGCGGTCCTCCCAGCTCAGATACATGCCTAGGCAGGCGAACAGTCGTTAGCGTCGGATTCGATTCATCAGCAGCAAATTTAGACAAAGGTCTGGACTCACCCTCTGGCTGCTGGTAGATTTCCGACCATTTTTGGCATGCTTCTCCAACAACAGGTGTGTAAATCAAAGGTGTCAATTCCTGTCAACGTTAGGCCTTTCTGTCGTATCGCTGCAAAGTCCTGTGACTGGATTCTGTTTCTCATACCTTGAGATGATCTGTGATCAGACGATAAAAGAGGTGGACATTGTTTTTGCGGAGGGTGCTGAGGTAGAGGAATTTATCAATGGCGGTCTGCTTGAGGGCCAATTGTGCGAGGCCTATATTCAATTTAGATCCCGCCAGCAGACGCCAGTACGTTTGTGTTGTGTGGACATACACCGTGTCTTCTGAACTTCATATGACTCCGCGCGCGGGGGAGTCAGTCCGTAGGTGCGGAGATATTTGCGAATGTACGCAGGGTTGGCAGTATCGTAATTTGGGTCACTAAACCAGCAACAATGAGTCAATTAGCATCAATACCTTCCAGATAGCTTGTATCTATCTGATCGAAAGTCTTACATAGGAGCGGCATGGTTCACGTATGGGGTCGGGGTCGCATGGACCGGCCGGTTCTGATGGGCGGGAAATCGAGCCATTGTGGAACGCTGAGACGAGGCAAGACTGCTTCTATGGCGAGTAGCAATGGCGACGACAGAGGCAGAAGAGCGGAGAGGTGAAGATGAAAACAAAAATGAAGAAGACCGAGACGAGATGGCCACAGGTGCCAGTCTGTTTTTATGTGTGCGCACTAGCATTGAAGACCCCTGAGGAGGCATCCACAACATTCCGAAGTCAAGACACAAGCACCCGTTGATCGCAGTAGTACCTATGGACTCGGAGTAAAAATACCTAGGAGGAGATCTCCAACAAGGAGGTTTTGAGGACTATGAAACAGAGCGCGAGTGGTGATTAGTCGATGACTCCTTCACTGAGCAGTCGGGAAGATTCGGGGACGAGGGACCACTCAGGGAGGTCGGGATCGCAATGGTGGATATTCGGGGGGAAGGCGGTTTGCATGGCAGCGAACCGTTTCAATTGAATTCGCAAGTGGGCATGAATTGAGGATACGAAGCTTTTGGATGATTGGATTGAATTGGATTGGGGGTTACAGAAAATTGAACGGAAGTGGAGAACGGGAAGTGCCTCCGAATTGCGACAAATGCGGAGAAAGCGAAGGAACAAAGAGAGGCCAATTAATAATGGGAATGAGGATGATGATCAATGTTGAATCATTGAAGGAATCTATCGCATTACAGAGTCCAGGCGAGGACAGACAGAGTTTGCTTTTGTTGTACAAAGTTTACATGTAAAGCGCTACATATGACTCAATGTACGAAGTAGACTTGGGTACATTGGCTATTTTTGACATGCAAGGTCTGGACTGAATGATCCTATAATGTTGGGATTCGATCGTTGAAACTAAGGCAACTGATACACTCGCTCCTTTCGATGTCGTCAGTAGAAACATATTCATGAATAATCCCATCTATTAGTTGAGCGTAAGCGAATACTCCATGAGGGGATTTCATTGACTTCTCCGCATAAAGCAGTCTAGGTTTACAACCAGCTATCAACGTCAATCCTTGCTACAATTGAATTCAAGTAGAATAATAACTCGGATTCTGATGTTCATTCTTCTCGTACATGAGCACAACCTAGAGTACATAACTATCACTTCCTAGATACGTACTCATGCTGGAGGTCGATCCGAAAGATCGGTATCCGACATGGCATGCCGAGATTCAAGGCAGTGGAGCTTTTTGCAACGGATGAGCCATTTTTTCGCACAAGTACTCAAACTACAGTGTACACATGAGTCTAAGTTGGGCAACTGTCCACTGGACCCGACTCGACCACAGGGTCTGGTGGAGCCGACGAGCTCATGTGGCAGTAATTATTAGCCTAATAGTAGAGCTCTCTGCCTAACTGCCTGAGGAAAAGTTCTGGACTTATCACTAGGTAGATATTGTTTCCTGCTTGCCTAGGTAACTCCCCGCAGTCGACGCGGCCCGGCGCCCGGAGTACGGCCGAGCTCGCTCGCTTTAGTCATCGGGCAGTCTAGATTTAGTAATTCGACTTTTCGAATGGATCCATCCATTTCTCGGATTTGATACATGAGAATCAACATGGAGATGACCCTGTTACGTTGTATAGACCCAAATGCTTGAATCCTGCATGCAGAATGGCGGTCATCGTCATCAATGTGGTGGTTGTGCTACTCAGACATGACAATCTAGTACTACCTACCATCAATGAGCGATTTTTGGACGAAAACTGCTGACCCCAACTTCATTCCGATGGGCGTCAGAACTTCGATTGAGAATTACCCCAAGGGGAATAGCGCCACCCACCGACCGGGGCCGGCCGATGGGGCAACCGGAAGAAGCCACACTCCTACAGGCTACAGCGGTTATGATTGGCCAACGCAGGGTGACCCCAACGGAAAGGTTCCTGACTTCTTTCAGCTTGGCTCTCATTACTAATGCAGAGGCGATCCAGATTTAGATCCTGGTGGCAGTGCTTTGTTTACTTGCCCTCACCAGCCACAGGTACTTCTGTACTCTGAGTATGGAGTATGGAGTATGGAGTAATATCAAAACTTCAATGCCGAAAAGGATCGAACGTATCTCAAATGCATATACTGACTTAATGATGGATATGAGACACCTCAGTCATTTCATGAGTGATTTAAGTGACGGAAAATCGCTCATCAACTCCTTGCAGAAAGATGATAGATCGATGATTCGGAATCCGACACAGAGGCGAGGAGTGCTCCACAAGGATATCCCCAGATTCAATCGCATGAATCATAAAGCTTGATCAACCAGTAGTGGCAATGATCATTCCTCGATCTGCTATTGGGCCTTTGCCTGTAATTAGGTCCTTACAGGTCCTCCGTGAGATGTACGGAATTGTGATCATATATACATCGTACACCAGAGACCGTTGAATTTCTCCTCAGCCCGGTTGAGATTGCAATCCCAACAACTGATGCTATCATGCCAGCCACCTTGCTCCGTTACCTACTACGAGGCTGAGGTTACACTCCCGTCAGTAACACAACATTCAGCAAAATGTGCGTCGCCATCGTGCAGACTACGGAGAGACTCGGACTTGAGCTCAGATGTATCTAATACCCGAATAAGGTACGAAATATGGAGCAATCCGTTCTGAGCTACTGCAAGGTCTGGATAGGAAAGAAGGTTACCCCAGACTCAGCTATCAAAGACTGGTGGCTGAGTCTGTGGAGACTTGAGACGAGACTCTCTCTTTTCCCCAGACTATGTTGTGCCTACTAGGATGACTGTAGATGACTGAGGTCCCGCCTTTTTCTACTTTGATTTGGAAACATTGATCCTTAGCTGCGATTTTCTCTCATTGAATGGAATGGACGTCGTCTAATGAACATGATGGAAGCAAATAATTGATTCCGAGTTGTGAGATCGCTCTTGAGTCGGCATCAATATCATGATACAAGGTCTCGTACGACTCGATCTGACTCAATTCGTTAAATCGCCGTAGGTAGACCTAAACCTCTCCACAGAAAAGATTCTCCGCACTGTTCTAGACCGAGGATAACTTTATCGATAAGCATTGTTGATAGATGAGGACATCTCCAACTCTCTACCTGTATTGACACTTGGCATTGGGGATTGAAATAGACTAGACATAAATGACTGTCAGTCGTCTAGTCTTAATGAGGCAGAAGATAAAATGGATCATTTATATCAACAAATATGAGGTGTTTTCATCCAATTGTGGATGGAGTCCTCTGAAACATGCGATAAGATCACCTGACTGCGATAAGACGCCAAGGTGGAGTGACGCAAGAGTGAGAGGAGCTGCCCATGATTGACAGCAGATCAGGTAAAGCTGCTGCGATGATGCACATCTTACCACCTTGGCCTGTCTTATCCTAGCTGAGCTGCTGGAACATCATTCTCCATCTCATCGATACTCGGAAGCGGTTCTTTGATCAATTCAGCATCAGCAAGGCACTCATTTCCCACCCGGTGATACTATCATCCCTAGCTCCAAGTTTATACGGAGTACCAAGCTGTGGGGTGCGCAGTACCACAATCACCGTCACCATGCCTGGAGGAGAGACGGAGCCACTCCTGCCTCGCTACGAGGATGATACCTCACGCCAGCGTCGTCTGCATCAGAAATTGCATAGCTACCAGATGCTCCGCGCCCTTTCCGAGGGTTACATGCCATCCACCGATCAGACCATCGCCAATCTACGTACGCTTCTGGCTTCGGATATCCTCAACCCTCGCAACCAAGACATCGGTACTGTCGGCCGCCAGCTAGTCCGCGACTGTCGCCTCTGGATTGAAATATTCATTGAATTTCTGCGGGAAAAGAACGGTGATGATCAGCTGCAGGAATTCTTGTGGCATCTCTCCAAGTCGAGAGCATCGTTAGATACGTCTCAGGTTGCCCGTCGTGCTTCTCACGTCAAAGCTCGGCAGGACACCAAAGCAGGTATGACACTCGTCGATCTCATTTCGAAGGAATTGCCCCAATAACATTGAACAGCATATGATAGTCTCCGTACTGTGGGAAGCCTTCTCCTCACCAATGCCGACTTTCGTCTCTTTGTCGAGGATCTCACCACCGTTGGCCGGGAGATCTTCTCTGACACAGCGCTCGCCTTGTCTGATACTTCAAGACAGGTTGGAGAAAAGCTCAAGCCATCTCAAGAGGAATCGGGTGCAGTCCAACACGCAGGTGCGGATGAGGGTCGAGCCGTGTCAAAGGAGGAACTCCGCCAGGAAATCACCCAAGTCGCAGAGATTGCGGGAAATGGACTGAAAGACACTGGTCGAGAAGCCATTGACAGTGCCAAGGAGCATCTTGCCGGACAAGAGCGAGACACGCTGCTGCATCGGCTCAAGCAGGCCGTTATCAAGCTGCGAGAGCGATCGGATTATTCCGACTCGGTTGGAACACTGGCACAGCTGGTGCAGCGGTATGCGCAGCTGTACGCCAACGCCGCCTCCGAGGTCGTCTCCACGGCCGAGGAAGAGGTCGATGTCAATGAAGATCTCAAACAGGCAATGGAGAAGTTTTGGACGCTGCTTCAGTCCTTTGGAGATGTTGAAGAGTGGAAGAAGTTGGAGCAGAAATTCAAGGAAGTCATCAAGCATGCCAACAAGGACCCAGAGTTCGAGCATTTCATGTCGGAGATTGGAGCCGCGCTCCAGGAAATGCTGACGGATCCCAAGTTCTTTGATGAGGCTCCTAAAAAGGTGGATGAACTGAAGGAGAAGTCAAAGAATGTTGGCGCCGAATCTAACTTGCGTCGGGACGTGGACGCCTTCCTAGCTCAGGCGAAGCGTACACTGCGGACTGTACCTGAGGATACTCAAGTTTCGAAACTTGTTGACGTGACTCGCAAGATCTACAGGGACGCATGGAGGGGCTACCAAGATCGAAAAAGCCAGCTGCCATCAGACATGGCGGAAGTTTTCTTTCCTCTGGTCATTCGCAATATCCAATATATCCCAATCCCGCGGCTGGAGCTCTCTGCGCCAGAAATGGATCTGTTGATCGAGAACCTGATCCTTGAGCCCGGTCATACCGTCAATTTCTCATCGTTCCTACCCTACCGTATGCATGTCACGACGCGCAACGACATTGACATTCTGAAGAAGCATTCAAAGAGAACCGAGACCGACCTCAAAACCACATTTACTGCGACGGTCTTTGGCCTCAACATCAGTGCATCCGAGTTTGGCTACTGGATCCGCACTCATGCATGGCCGATGTTCCGCATCAAAGACGAAGGCATTGCCAGCTTCTACCTCGATAGACGGGGGATCGACATCTCGCTCGATGTGGAAGTGGGCCGGGAGCGCTTGGAGCAGATCTTTACCCTGCGCGGCGTGCGCGTTCGCATCCACAAGCTCGACTACAAAGTGCACAAGAGCAAATGGAAATTCCTCCTGTGGCTGACCAAGCCCTTCTTGAAGCACCTTGTGCGTCGTGTGCTGGAGAAGAAGATTGCCGAGTCCATTGTCCAGGCGGCCTTTGCCCTCAACCGGGAGTTGGTATTCGCCCGGGAACGGCTTCGGGCTGCTCGCATTGCCAATCCGCAAGACCTGGCGACCTTTGTCCGGGCCGTACTGGCCCGGTTGAGGCCGGCAGAGTCAGACGTCGAGGCCCCAAGCAGCGGTGTCTTCAAGGACGTCTATGCGCCTGGAAGTATTGTGAAAGTGTGGCGGGAGGAGGGGTTACGGGCTCAGGAGGCCATCGAGGAGGGAGATCAGAGCCAGGGTCTTGGACGGACTTGGCGGAATGACGTTTTTGATGTTGTCGGACGGTCTTGGGGAAGTACTTGAGGGGTTTGTTAAATTTGTGGTATGAGTTATGAAATCATTGTGCTACTTAATCACCTTTGTTCAACTAGCAATCACCTTCGTTTGATGTGATAGTCCACACCAGCCTTTAACACTCCAAACAGTTATATCTAGTTAATGCATCTGATCACTCTATGCTTTCAGTGAACATTTACACTCTAGGGTGCCTGAATAACCAGGCATAAATTAGGCAACACGTGACCGGACAAACCATTTTCCTCCACGTTGCGGCCACCTATCAATGCGGACTTTATCAGTGGCCGGCCAAACACCGCTGCAATCCGTTCAGGGCAGCGCACCACAATCAGCGCCAGCACCACTTCTAATCTTGAGTTCTTTGCTGATCTCGAGATTTCCCTTCAAGCCTTCCAGACCATTCACTCAAGACGAAGTCACAGACACAGTTCATTCTCTGTTACTCCACAAGCTATACTTCAGACTCAAGACATTGTTGACCAATTGAGACAAACCTACACTTACACTTCCTTGCTACGTTGTCCAGCGCAAGCTGTGATGCAGCTTGCCTACCGATCATCACAATGCGTCTGATTACAGTCCTGCTGGCGATCGCACTATGTCTGGTTCTGGCGGTGGCCAAGGAAGATTACTACAAGATCCTGGGGTTGGACCGCTCCGCCTCGGAGCGGGATATCAAGCGCGCGTACCGGACGCTGAGCAAGAAGTTCCACCCTGATAAGAACCCGTGAGTCTCCCTTGATTTGCCACAGCCCTACGCCGAGAGTGCGCTAGCCAGAGGGATGAGGGATGAAGGATGAGGGATGGAAAGCTAACTACAGTACGACGAACAGAGGCGACGAGACGGCGCGCGAGAAATTCGTCGAAATCGCAGACGCATACGATGTCCTCTCCACCCCCGCCACGCGCAAAGTCTACGACCAGTACGGACACGAGGGAATCGAGCAGCACCGGCAGGGCGGGACGGCGGGACGGCCGGCGCACGACCCCTTCGACCTGTTCTCGCGGTTTTTCGGCGGCGGCGGGCACTTCGGGCATGCGCCGGGCCACCGGCGCGGACCGGACATGGAGATGCGGGTGGGGCTGCCGCTGCGGGATTTCTACACGGGGCGGGAGATCCGGTTCATGCTTGAGAAGCAGCAGATCTGCGATGCGTGCGAGGGGACGGGGTCGGCGGACCGGCAGGTGGTGACGTGCGGCAAGTGCAGTGGGCGGGGGATGGTGATCCAGAAGCACATGCTTGCGCCGGGGATGTACCAGCAGGTGCAGATGCCGTGCGACGCGTGCCGGGGCCAGGGCAAGACGATCAAGAAGCCGTGTCCCGTGTGTGCGGGGCAGCGGGTGGTGCGGCGGGAGGTGGAGACGTCCGCGACGGTGGAGCCGGGCATGGGCAAGGGGACGCGGCTGGTGTTTGAGAACGAGGGCGACGAGAGCCCCGATTGGGTTGCGGGCGATCTGATCCTGGTGCTGGAGGAGAAGGAGCCCGAGCTGGCGGCCGACGAGGAGCGCCGGACCGACGGCACGTTCTTCCGCCGCAAGGGCAGGGATCTGTTCTGGAGGGAGGCGCTCTCGCTGCGGGAGGCGTGGATGGGCGATTGGACGCGCAACATCACGCATCTGGATGGGCATGTCGTGCAGCTGGGCCGCAAGCGCGGCGAGGTCGTCCAGCCGCTGTCGGTGGAGACGGTCAAGGGCGAGGGCATGCCGTTCTACTCCGAGGGTCATTTGCACGAGCACCACGACCACGACGCCGAGCCGGGCAATCTGTACGTGGAGTACACCGTCATCCTGCCGGACCAGATGGAGAGCGGGATGGAGAAGGATTTCTGGGCCATGTGGGAGAAATGGCGCAAGAAGAACGGGGTCGATCTCGGCAAGGACAGTGGCCGGCCTATGCCTTTACAGGTTAAAGATGAATTATAATCGGTCTTTTGCTGTACATCCCTTTGATAGACTAGACGAGAATGAGATATTATCCATCAATCGGCCTACATCGTATTCAAATGCCACGGCCCCACGAGCCGATAAACCGTAACAAAGGCTGCTCCAAAGCAATACGTTGCGGAGGCCATGACGGTTTAGGTCAAAGAAATCAACCAGCATCTCAATTGACTTGACTTCGATCTACCTTGCACAACTGATTCAAAATTGAAACGACAATTCCTATTTGATTATTGCCTCTCCTGGTTAACCAGAATACAGTACAGAGTACTGGTGATAATCACATGTTCAGTTTGCACTGTTTGCAACAAACCTCCAGCAGAACGCACACCGCCTTTATATCCAAAGAATTTTTATCCTCACCATCTCCAACCGCTCGATCCCACTCCGTTTCTAATCCCAAAAACCAGCTGATAATCTTCAAAATGGTCCGCCAACTCAAATACCACGAAAAAAAGTCAGTCCAGCCCAGCCCAGCCCCATCCCCCCAAACCCCCCAACTAACCTAGCCTACACGCAGACTCCTCCGCAAAGTCGACTTCATAAACTACAAATCCGACGGCGGCCACCGCGAACACCAAATCCGGCAACGCTACCACCTCCAAAACGACACGGACTACAAATCCTACAACGCGCTGGCGGGCTCCCTCCGCCAGCTCGCCCACAAGCTCGCCCAGCTGGACCCGGACTCCGACCCCGTGCGCAAGAAGATCGAGTCGGAGGTGCTGGACAAGCTGTGGCGGATGGGGATCCTGAAGCAGTCGCGCGAGCAAGGGGCGGGGCTGTCGCGGGTTGAGCGCGAGGTGACGGTTTCGGCGTTCTGTAGGAGGCGGTTGGCGGTTGTGATGGTGCGGACGGGGATGGTGGAGACGATTAAGGCTGTATGTTTTTTTCTTCCTTCTTCTTCTTGTGGCTGAGGAGAAAACTAGGTGGTGTGGTGTGGTGTGATGCTGACTTGTGCAGGCTGTCACGTATATCGAGCAAGGACATGTGCGCTGTGGGCCGGAGGTCGTCACGGACCCGGCTTATCTGGTTACGCGCAACCTGGAGGATCATATCACCTGGGTTGATAGCAGCAAGATCAAGCGCAATATCATGCGCTACCGCGATAACCTGGACGATTTTGATCTGTTGTAGTTGCGGACTGGGCTGGCTGGGCCGAGGCTGATTGGGGGTGATGGCTGTACGCTTCTATCGATACCCATATATTTGCATTTGCATGGCGTTGGGTGTTGTATATTACTGAGATCTAGAAAAGTACGGATTTATTAGACTCAATTGCATAGTAGTAATATGCTTTTATATGCTAAGGCTGTAGGATAAAAAACGGCCATGATGGCAGGGTATCACAATCTCAAGTCCACACCCGTATAAACTGGGTCGACGAAGAATCTTCAGAAACACAGAACCAGGCAGGCAGGCAGGCTGATATGGAATGGTTGTCAAGCGCAATCGCCGTGGTATCATTGCTGCACCAACAATCGCCCGCGACATGCAGCACGCTAAACAAGACGCAACAGGAAAGAAAGCTCGAGACGCAGCTCAGAGACTAACATGTACTCCGCCGAGCGCCAAATCTATGCACGATCAACTTCTGCTTGAACTTCAGGCCGCGACGGGATCTCGACTGCCCCGTCGCATCGGCCGGCTCCTCTGGCAAGTCCATTCGAAACCTCCGGACGCTGCCCTCATAATTGCCCTTACCGTTCTTCCCTTCTTCGAAGAACGGCATGCGATTGTCCCCGAACTGACACCACCGGGGTGCCACTCGTCGCCAGAATCCACGGACACCGGTGCTGGCTCGATCGATTTTCTCATATTCTCGCCTGCGAGTAGATGGTGATGTCCAGTCGATCACCGTCGCCGTCACCTGTTTTGGAGGGCCGTCGGCTCTCGAATCGGTGGTGGGTACATAAGTCGGATGGCTGGGGCTCTGGCTGGAGTCCGGCCCATTTTCTCGAGCTGCAGCGGAGAGACGGGTGTAGACAATGGGCGAAGCTGGCGGTGAACTGAATTCAGAAGATGTTCGGTGTGCGCAAGATGTCATGTAAGGAAGGGATGCTGGGGGAGAGCGTCTTTCCTGCAAGCAGGATGGTTGTATCTCGTCGGCCTGGAACAGTCGACAGGACTCGCGATGGAGGGCCAGAAGGTCTTCGCGCTTGGCCACTGGATCCTTTCGATCAACGATGGACGGTGTAAGAGAAGTGGTTGCTGCACGTCGGTGCGAATGCAAAGAACTGCGGCGACTGGTAGGGGCGGAGCGGCGAGTGCTTCGAGATGTGGAGCGATGATGGTCAGGAGATTTCGAGGAGGACGGCGGCGACACGGTTCGTTTCCTTTTGGGCGTGCGATGCCTATCCGAGGAAGGGGTTGAAGGCGTCACCGCCGCCGTATCTGGTTGCCTGACTGGACGACTCAAGCTGGTTTCCATCTGGTCCAAGCACTCATTCGAAGTCACGTCCAACGGTGTAGGCGGATCGCATGCATCCGCAGGAATCTCCGTGACCTCTACGGTACTGTAAAAGGTCTTGGTGTCTGAGATATCGCTTAAGCAGGGTGAGATAGCTCTTGTAGTGATATGGAGGGATGGCACAGTTGAGACTGCCAGATACGGAGCAGGTTGATCATAGCCAGGTGTGAGACTGAAGGTAGTAGGAGAACTTATTGTGGACGTCGAGGTAGTTGTTGTGATAGACGAAGCGAGGGCAGCTTCATCTACATGGATTGAGTGGCTCCCGTGATGAGTGTGGCTTATATGAGGATTGCCGCCGGGCAGCATAGCTCGATGGCATGTGAAGGAGGCGGCCATGTTTAGAGTTGCTGCCACATCAGGTGGGAAGAGCAAAGGTAAATGGGGATGGCGAAGATTCACATGCGCTTTGCCATCAAATGGCACAAGTCAGAGGCAAAAGACAAGTCTCTGTGCCGCTGACGAATGTGTTGATCGCAAGGTTATATGAATGAATCAGAATTCCTTCTTTGCATCACGTAGCCAATCGGCAGGATAAGATTAGGTTTCAAGGAGGGGAAGATCAAAGAAGAGAGGGGCAAACAACGGGATGATCATTGAATGGAAATCATGATGAATGACCCCTTGATCGGGAAGACAGTAAAGAATGACTCTGGAAGAATGTTGTGATGCAGAAAAGGGACAGTCCTATTGATGATGATAATGATGTTGAAAGAAATATGAAACCAAGGAAAGATTTGTGTCTGTTAGAGCCATTCCCTGACGAACCCGTCAATACTGGAAACTAAATACTTCTAGGAAAGAATCCTCTTCACCTCTTCACCGACTGTAGGCGCCCAACGGTGCCAACAGAGAGCGATCATCGTAGTGAGTATCTAGTCTCATCTCCATAGCGGCAATAGAGGACCCATTTTAGTTGATATCATTTCAAATGACCTATCGACAAATGAATGCAGCAACAATTGACGCCGGTTGACGCCCTATGACCATGAGGCATGGAGACTGAGGGCAACAAACCCCCGCAATCGCCCGAGAACATGTCAGAAAGACTCAAAGAGGAAGTCTCAGAGGCTCAGAGCAAAAAGGGAGCTGTGGGGGTTGTCCGTCCACCTTTTTTCCTCTAAGGTGAGTCTAGATCCTTTGTCCCTGACTTCCTGCAGGGCTATCTTCAGGAACCAAAGAAACATGGGAAATTGATTCATGCAGTGTCAGCATCTTACACTGCGTCATTTGCAACTTGAGTGCCTCTATAGAGTACAAGAATAGACATCCTTGATGACCATGCAAAAGCAAGGGATGTCCCTGTCCCTGGACAATCGACAATAATCCTGATACGAGACAAGTTTTCTTGGGCAGAATGCTGCTGGTCTCCACCTGACTTGCCCCACTGCGCCCACTTTTGCGCATGGACTTCCACCATCCGCGGTTGCTCAATGGGTCATCTGCCCCTCTTCTCAGCTGCCATTGGTTGCCACAGTTCACCGCCGTTTCTATTTTCTTGCAAGGCGGTCAATCAAAAAAAGTCATAAAGTAGCCGGCATCAACAGCCGACTGACGCTGGTTGTCCAGTCCAGTCCAGTCCATGTCTGATAAACTTCCAATTCATTTCAATGTTGGCTCTTGGAAAAACTCACGTGGACTCATGGTTGCGGAATATGCTTTGTGCTGCGCTATGACAGGCGGAATAAACTCCTCCATGTGCATTGAACCATGCTAGTAAACGCAATTTGCCATTTCATTTCAGTTTGAGAATGGTCCCTCTCTGTCCTTCCCTGCTGCAATGCTTGTAGTGTATGATCAGGCGCAGCTTGATGCAGTGCTCGATGTCATCTTGTGGCAGAGGACAGGGCGTAGTTCTCTCATGGCAGGTTGCGCCATGTGCATAAAGCAGACATCTCTCTCGAAGCTCACTGACGCTGCTTACTCTCAATTCGACGTTTGGAAATGGTGTTATTCCTCCCTTTTCTGAATCAGCATGTGTAATCGCCTATACCAGGTAGTGAAGTGCCAAGATCCGGCACCACCACAGAGAAATGGACGTCAAAATAGTCGAAATGTGCGTACTTATCTTCTGGTTACTTGTTCCTACACTTGTGTTCATACACTAATGCTAGTCATTGCTTACTGCCTTAGGCTCCTGGAAGCAAGGTCTCTATATCTGGGTGGCTCATAGTAGGACGCTTACAGCTGCATAAAGCGTTCAATATTAATTTCGGGACTTGAGACATCCAGTAGAATGAGTCTGGCGAAGGAATCCCATTTTCTGCGTTCGACTGCCGGGAGAGCTCTACCTATCACGAGCGAGTCGTTTCGTGTCCAGGCATAGCAACTGGATACTCCTGTGACTATATGCTCCTGAAGTGGTACTCAAATATCCTCATACATGGCTGAAGTCGGCAGTGCAAGTACGCTATTCGAGCCATCAACGTCAGTGAGTAATGATCCTCTTGGAAGCTGTCCAGAAGTCTCTTGGGACTGGTTCATCGCTCTGAATGAAGTCGTTCCGTGTACAAAGAATCTTGAAAACAATGGATTGTCAATTCTCGACGACCAGGTTGTTAAAGCCCTTTGTCGATGCTTCCTTTGTCTCTAGCAGTGAAAAGGGTCTTTTTCTTTTACCTAGCCAGTTTCGTTTCCTAAGTGTCTCGAAATATACACGGACTGGTTATGGCCATGACATCCACCGAGCTTTGTTAAAATATTCGTTGCAGTATATCTGGGGCCGCATCGACAAGCTGTAGGCTGCCATAGAACACAGTGGTCGAGTCGATTGCAAATAATGACGCTCTATCATGACTTTTACAGGAACGACATAGACAGCATGCGCAAGTTTCGCCAGCCAAAGAGTCATCTCGAAACCCATCAACCACGGAAACAAGACCGTATCTCTCCTGCTGCTGCAAACAAAGCCTATTGTCTTGCTGAACCAGAGTCCAGCATTGGCTCATCTTTGGCACTGGGTCCTGGCAAAGTCATTGTGAATGTCTCTCCAACCACTTGACGCTTCATCGTCAATGCCAGTGAATGACGAACAACGTCTGCATCACGCTTGAGACTAGCTAGCTGTTTAGCGAGGAAATCTCAGGTATAAAAGCCCCTTCTTCCCTCTGCCTCCTTGCTCTTTCCTTCTTTCTTCTTCCAACTCCCTCTCCCTCTCTGGCTCTGAGCGACTGCCTCTGGTGGAAGCTCGAGTCGTCCTTTCTTTCCTTGCCTGCTTCCTTCCTTGCACTGCTTTCCCCCTTTGCCTTTGCTCACAACATCTTCTTGCCATCTACTACCAATTTAGTGCCTCTCCCTTTTCCTTTCCACCGTCCTGCTTAGCACCTGCCTCCCCTGCACTTTCCCATCCAACCCAAACACAACAATCAGAAACAAAAGAAAACAGGACAAAAAAAAAAAAAAAAAAACACAAGCGACAGAAAAAACAAACACAGCCGCCAAGCTGTACACACCAGTCGCATCAAAAATACTAACCAGGGCATGCCAAACCGGATATGCCTCTAGCAACATAAACGGGCCCTTGGTTGGGTGGTTGGGAACGGGCCTGGGTTATCAGATGCGTTGTGTGCGCTCTGATAACGATCTCTCTTTACCTTTTTATTCCTCAGGTAAGTCTCGAGTCTTTTGTGTGTGTTTGTGGCTGATGATCTAGGATCTTTCTACTCGACCTCGACCTCGACCTCGTCCTTGTCCGAAGGACTTCGTCACTTGATATAGTGTATGTGGATGAAGGTATGCTTGTTTGACAAATTAGTTGCTCTTGAGATGCTTGATACTTACTGATATAGAGGACACCAATGTCATGGGTTCACTTCTTGTATATATATGCTGTTGAGGTGCTCATCGGAGCTGTGCCTAGATAGTTTACAACCTTGAGGAGTAGATGGATTGGACTTGACTTGAGCTTGTATGAGTGATGTGTTGTTGTCGTGAAGATGAGCAGATCCCTTTTGTTTGTGGGTGGATATTAACCTACAGTTTTGTATGACTGCTTTGTATAATGGGACTACCTACAATCCACACCCTGACTAAAGACTGATGCCGTAAATCGTTGTTCCTAGCGCGACTCACTGTCGCCATATAAAATCATAGTATTGCACCTGCAGACATAATTATGGAATATATACGATACGCCGACGACTACAACGCATAAACAAAGTCATGATTCTCTCCGTCTGTCAAATCAAGGAACCTAATCGATCAAGGTCAGTGGACGCATCCCAGAAGACACAGGCAAAGAAGACTCACGCTTGATTCTCTAGACTCACGTAGTTCGGCGACGCCCGGATGAGAGCCTTCCTCTTGTTTTCCTTGTCGTACCACCACCAGATAAAGACAAGCAGCAGCAGGCAAACGCCCCAGCAGACGATAATGGTGATCTCAGCGGGTACGTATCGGGGTGCGTCCTTGGGGCGGAAGACTTGAGGGCCTATCCATGCGTTAATTCCATCCTTGTGCCGTGGGAACGAAGGGATCTTACCAATGATGTTTCCAGCACAGTAACCGATCAGGTACATCGCCGCCACGGTTGTCTTCTTGGTGTAACCTGCGATGTTGGAAGACACTAGAGACAAGAGTGCCACGAATGGCGTCGGGCTCGCTTGGGTCATGTAGTAGCCGATCAGACGGCCGACGTTGTTCGATAACGGCAGGGCAACGATGAGGACCATCCCGATGATCGAGGTGATGAGACCGCCGGTGCTGCAGAGGATGCGCTGCCCGGTGATCTGGCCCACGTATCCGTTCACAAGAAGTGCGACCACCTCGACGGCGCCGCCGGGGGTACCGTACAAGAGACTTTGCTCGGCGGTGTAGCCGAAGCTGGAAATCTAAGGATGGTCAGCAGGGGAACCAGAAGGATCCAGATGCGACGCTCACCAGTTGACTGAAGAAGTTGGTGATTCCGCCGTTGGGGATATCTGCAATGAGTGCGTAAAAGAAGAAAGCCCAGGTCATCGGGTCCAGGAGTGCCTCTTTCACCTGGTAGAGCTTGAAATGTTTGTTGCCGATACCTTGCTGATTGACCTTGACACGCGCCACGGCCAGGACCCGGTCCTCTTTCTTCAGCCAGCGGGCATTGAGCTGACTGTCGGGAACGGCCCACAAGAAGATGACTCCCAAGGCCACCGTGAGCAGCCCCGTGATCAGGAACACAATCTTCCATGGCTCGATCGCTGAACCATGTTTCGCGGTACCGACTGCGATGCCGTATGCCACCAAGCCGCCGAGAATCTGGCCCCAGCCGTTGAAGCTGAACCATATATTGACTCGGCTGCTTTGTTCTTGCTTGGTGTACCACTGTGGCATAGATTAGAGTGGAATTATCTCAGCAGGATGGAAGTGACCGTCTTACCTGAGAAGTTAACAGAGCAAAGCCTGGGGTGACGGAAGCTTCGAAAACACCCAGGAAGAACCTATGCAGTCAGCATTTGTCGTGATGAGTATGACTCTGTGCGTACCGAATTGCGATGGCCCCCGAGAAGTTGCTGACAGCAGCGAAGCAGGACAGGATGGTGCCCCAGATGATGATACAGGCTGCAGAGTATTTCCCTAGGGGTAGACGCTGGAGAAGTCGATTGGTCGGATATTCCCATGCCAAGTAGCCTGTGATTGTCAGAGACGAATCACTGCTATATTCGACTGTACGCACCAAAGTAGAATAGACTTCCCAACCATTGATAATCATCGCCCTGCAAATTGATATCTTTCTTGATTCCCATGACACTAGCATACGACAAGGTAGTTTCTAGCAGCCGTCAGTCCTTGCTATGCTGTTCGAGAATAACCGGTGGGCCCATACTATCCAAATAGTTCATCCCATACACAAAGCACATAATCGGCATCATATGCCAGTCAATAATCTTCAAAAGTCTTTTGTTCGTTTGTTCATCGATGGTAATAGTCTCGCCCTGTATATCCTCAAAGGCCTTCATCGCCTCATCCGCATCATGGGCGTGCTTCTCCAACGTCGGATCCATGATGGGTGGGGGTGCCTTTTCCTCGGCCATGTTGGAATTGAGGCGTGTCGTAGGTGGGAAGGGGAATGAGAAGTTGACAGACGAAGTCAAGGCGAGCAGAAGGTAGGGAAAGATTGGGGTATATTCATATCCTTCCCCTCATCTGTCGGGACGACGATAGCACCATCTGTTATCTGCATTGCCGACGTGATCTGTACCAGCATGACAAAGCGACCAGCGATAAGCAGGCGATATCTGGGGTAGAACGAGTGTCTGATGCTCCGATTCTCCACTTGACGTAGTGGAGGCGACGGAGCAAGCTTATCGGACAGAACCAGAAGTACACGCTACACAGGCCATTCCGTTGTCAATGTAACGTGAGGAGAATGAGGGAACAGAGGAGAACACGCGATGAGCCAATCAGACCGTGTTGAGTGCACTTGTCCATTTATCGGAATAAGCGACCTAATCTAAAGATGCATTTAGACAAATCATGATCAAGATGGATGGAAGGAGTAGGATACTCAGACGAGGTTGGGGTATACTAACCACGACGGGGCGATGATCTGCGTATCTTTGGTTGGAGTACTCCTTACTTCCAGTATCCAGTCTAGATATACCCTATCGACCCCCTCCGTATCCGCTGTCAAGTGAGCGGAGCTTGACCGGCCAGGAAAGCCATAGCGCGCCACTGTAACACTGCAAGGCCGGAGATAATCCTGGACTGTCGATCAACCAAGAGGGATCTCATTAAGAGGCATCATTTCGCGGCGTGGACTGTCCAAGGTATTGTCGGACCAGATCTAGTCCGATGAATGACTTTGACTTCATCCGTCTGAAATGAGCCATCGATGCATGGTGCAAAGCTGTTATCTCTTCAGCACTGGTTGACTTCTTAAATGGACACTTCTGTATTAAGCTATCAGCCCACTTGCTTATCAGCTACACAGATAAAGCCTTGGCGTCTCTAGCGAAGCTTATCTCGCTGGCCAGATGGCTGCCAGGAATTTAGCAATTGGAAAATCTTGACCATTAGTGGTGTGGAAAGATGGCATTACAAGGGTCAATTTGGAGGAGCTCATCATTTCATGGCAGGCACATTGTACGTAGCCTTCTGCCACATGAGTCGTACTGGTACTATAGTTTTGCTCCAAAAGGAAAATCATGACTTGCCCCCCACTCTGGCCATATAAGCTTCCCAGCCCTCCTTCTGGTACCGCTGCGCGGCCTCAACAGGGTCGGAAGCAGCATAGATCCCTCGACCGGCGATGATAAAGTCAGCGCCTCGTCCAATGGCCGATTCAGGAGTCTGGTATTGCTGTCCAAGCTTATCTCCCTTGGAGGAGAGGTTCACACCCGTTGTGAAGACCACGAAATCTTCCTCCTCCGAGGCCGAAGATACATCCGACTGCACATCCGTCAGGGCCCGCGTCGACACGAATCCCATGACGAAGTTCTTGTATTTGCGGGCGTAGTCAACTGACGCCTTGGTATATTCGCCAGTAGCCAGCGATCCCTTGGAGGTCATCTCTGCCAGGATCAAGAGTCCTCTCTCAGGACCGTAGGGGAAGTCTTGCGCGGATGCGGTCTGGGCCAGAGCCTCGACGATACCCTCGCCGGGCAGAACGCTGCAGTTGATAATGTGGGCCCATTCGGAGATTCTCAGAGCACCGCCGTGGTATTGCTTCTGGACGGTATTGCCGATATCGATGAATTTGCGGTCCTCGAAGATCAGGAAGTTGTGCTTCTTAGCCAGCACATTCAGGCCGTTGATAGTATCGATGCTGAAATCGGAGAGGATATCGATGTGTGTCTTGATGACGGCAATGTAGGGACCGAGACCTGTACCCTCAAAAGTGGATTAGTTCATTTCTCGACACAATGTGTATGTAATGGAGCCAGCGGCTTCCGTACGATCGGCGAGGTCCAGGAGCTCTCTGGTAGTCGTCACATCAGCGGAGACGGTGACGTTCGTCTTCTTTGCTTCGGCAATCTCAAAGAGTCGCTTTGCCAGAGGATTGAGGTGCTTGCTGGCTCGAGCAGCATAAGTCAATTGCGACTTGGAAGACATCGTGGGCGATGGAGGGGTATATGCGGGGTATGACGGTGATGGATGAGCTGATGAAATTGAGCAATGGGATAGTCATCCAATTGAGGTTAACACAATCCAACCAATTACTTGAGAATCAAATCCCAACTATTTTCAAGTGGAAGGCGCTCGGGGTCAATAATTAGAGTCGTACTCTATCTGGATCTTTTCCCACGTAAAAATCGCCTATCCGTCCAGATGAGACCGTCATGCATAAGCCACTTCGGTGCTGTATTCCTCCGTCTCCGACTGTGGGGTCTGCCATAGTTAAGCTACTCCGTAGATGCTGGAAGTTTGGGGTAGAAGATACCACGTTGGTCAATTCCTAGTGTGCACATGAGAGTTTGACGCATACGAACATATATTACATATTTTGTGAGATGCAGAATACTCCAAACTCAGAGAGAAATCATATCCCTCGCAACACCAAACACACTCAGACCCCACAGAGCGCCTTGAGACAACCAGAAGAAACCTCCCAGCATCCTTCCCTTGCCTTGTGCCTTACCTGAGTACACATAGCCGTACAGGTAGAGCGTCCGGAAAAGCAGCCACGAAGCACCAATTGCCGTTGCCAGGTGAGGGTATTTCAGACCCGCGAAGAGGGTGAAGAGCATTGTTTGAGGCGCATTCTCGAGGAAGTTAGCGTGGGCTCGCTGGGCGCAGTTGAATTGCTCGGCTTTGGCCTGCATCATGGATTCAGCATTCTTAACCTTTATAGAGCGGCGTAAACAAGTTAAAAGGTATGCGTACATTTGACTTGCATTGCTCAACGGTCGCATAGGTGTGAGGATAGGGGACCTTGGCGTCCTTCCGAAGACCTGTCACGATGACGCCATGAATGAAGCCAAGCACTGGAATAGCTCCCAGGGCGACAGCGACGACGGCACTGGCATTTCGATCAGCTTCGTATTTTCCGTAATGTTGTGATTTCAACAGCAGTGGAAGAGTACATACCCGTAGTTTTCTGGTACAAGGATAGCAACCATGTTGACAGAAGAGATGAATGATATGATAATTTGCTATTACTGGAACAAAAGTACTATTGTAGCTATGATTGAGTCGCTGAAATCTATAGAAAAACTAAAATATCCGTCCCAGTTGTTCCTTTTATATCGTTCTGGCCCGACGTCAGGCCCCCCCGGAAGACGGGAGAACTGTTGTCCATGCGGAGCATCAACGTATCCGAATGGCCGCATAGGCCCTGCAGCCAAGTCGGGGCCATTTTATTTGCTTCGATATGCAAACAATCCAAAAATGTCCGAACACGGCCTAAATATTGCGGTATCTTCTGACTCACTTTCTCAATCGAGCATCTGAAGAGAACCGAGCAACTGGCCCATTATTTAATCTCAGATATATGATAGTGGTGGCTCAAAATCTAAACGCGCATCTTGCTGACACTTCCGTACTTCGCCTGCCATGCGAAGAAATACAAGAGTGCACCCAGTGGTTGACCGACGAGGCAGAAGCTCACCCAGAAGATCGAGTTCCCTACGATCTTGCCCAATGCATCATTCACCTTTTCAAAGGGAGCTGTCACAGCAATCAATGGCAGCTGGAACATCATTCCCGCAAATGCAACACCTATATGACCGTCAGTGACCCCATTTTTATCCTTTGCAAACAGGATCAAGTTCTTACCGATCAAATTATGGGTGGGAATTCCCACCAACATCTCATGCAGGACGGCAGAGAGGAAAAAGACCATAAAACTCGCCGCAAGAGGGCTCCAGCCCCTTCCGACCAATGGCGAGAAAACATGCCTCTTCATGAAGAGGTACACCGGCCGGTTCCATGACCGCCAGTATGCGCCGAGACTCGGGCTGTTCCACCAATCTGTGTAGAACTCACGATCTCCGAACCGCATGACCTCCGCCAAAGCATTCAGCAGCGACTGGAAAAGCGCAAAGAACCCGGCGAGCCAAATGATAAGAGAAATTGTGGACAGTTTCATGACGCGCTCCAGGATTGAAGCAATATCCATCACAGCGATCTTGTCAATCGAGTTTCGCAGGACCGGAGCAGCATACTGAGCGGAGAGGAGCCATATGAAGACAGCTAAACCAAAAAACTCGGTAAGTCGTTTGGCAACAAAAGACCATCGAATATGCGACGTTCGAGGATAAACAGGTTGATATACAAGTGTAGGGGCTAGCCAAAAGTATGTAAGATTTCCAAGCGTGATATTCCTTGGATATGGGCATGTGGAATAGATCTCTGGGAGAGCAGACTCCACAGAGGGGTTGAGCATTGCCTGCCGTAGATCGCGATTCGTAAACGCATAGGAGCAATTTTTGAGCCACACAATGATTGCGTGGAGTTCACAAATCGTACCGATCCCGGGATGATTGATGTAGAAATATACGACGAAGCTGGTCACGGCGAGACACAGTGTAGCGTTCAGGGTATGGAAGAAGGCCGTATACCGCCAAGTTGAGCGGAAGGCCTGCTGTTCGCGCTCCCTCTCCTCCGCCGATAGATCCTTTTTCTGCCGACCGACAGTCTGCTTGGACTGCTGAGCTGCAGCCAGTTCAATGATATACGCAACGAAGAGATGGCATGGAACAAGGGCAAAGAGGATCGACCCGAGAACGACATCCTGCTTCCGATAGTCGTGACATTTGATACAGATAAGGACGCCATACTGCAAGAAGATATTTGTTAGAATACCAGAGAACGCTGCTTCCAGAATATACCACATAAGCTCACTTTCATGAAATTCTCAATTATCAGGCGGAGGTTCATCGCCACTAAACACCGGAGAGCTATGTTAGCACCAAGCACGTGAAAAAGCGATGCGGACGGAATACCTACCTAAGACTATCACCATGAGATTCCGGAATCCAAGAAAGCTTGGAGTCACGTTGGACTCTCGACTGAGGCTCGAATGCCGCAACTGCGAATGATAGGCTGCAACATGGCGATATTTGCTCCTCCTCTTCCCTTTCGCTGTCCCGATGGAGCCGTTGCCAGGTGCTGCGGAACCATTGCAGGTAGCTCCATTGACGGGCTTCGACGCAGACGACCCTTCAGGGCTCGTGCTAACAGCACTGGCTGACGAAGATGCTGTTTCGGAAACACTCATCTTCGTGAAGTGCCACGGAACCCCAACAGTGTGGATGACGAAATGAAAATCGCCGAGAAAAACGAGTGACAGGATAGAGAGCACTGGTTGATTCGCAATTCAATTGCGGAGATGCCTCGGAACACTGGAGCGATAGACCAGCAACTGAGTCTCGCTCTGCTCGATCATGACAAGAAAGATGAATCTGGATGATGATACCAAGCAAGGACGTAGGCGAGATAAGAAGATTTTAAGAGCACCATGGTGGGGTTTCTTGGTTACGCATTTCACAGCGATGTCTGAGCAAAGGCCTCTCGAGGGCGACCGGGGTATGAAAGTCAAAGGTACCTCGACTCCTCGAGTATCTTAGCACCTCCCGGCGAGAACCATTAATAGTCAAGTCATCTTGCGGGCTTCCGTCACGCTCCCGTGCACTTGACCCACGCACCAATGCAACACCGCTGCACCAAATGCATGCCTAGACGCCGTTGACATCCGTCTTTGACAACGATGTTTTGATTCGACTCATTATTGCTCAATTACTGGCTTTCCTCGTTGCTTGCTGCACTAAGGACAGAGTCTAGGTCCTTCTTTATCTCTCAGCTTGATTTGGCGCCATGCCACCTCGAAACACGCAAGGAAACAGAAACAGAACTTTGAGTGCACTAACAATATCTTTCACTGACTGATGGGTTGACAGATAACGAATTTGCAGCCTATCGAGCTGATGCACAATATCGCATACAAGAGGATCGATACTCAATTTTTAGGATGGTAATTTACTGTCTACATAAATATGTGCCATCGACTATTTACGGAATCAGCCAGTTGGACTGAATCGACTCCACGAGCGAATCTTCGCTCCGTAGATATAGAACAAGATAGGCACCGGGAACAAAACCGCTGTCAAGAAGCCCAGGAGTGTCATGGCTCAGTCGACTCCAAGGTTATGGAACTGCATCCATCAGTCTGTGAACGAATTTACGGAAGTGTTGGAGAACACACCATGGGCAGTGCAAACATGGGAAAGCCTGCTCCCAGCATTGATCGGAAGAAGGAATTCGCCGCGATGGCTGAATTCGAATGCATAGCGTAGCAATCGATGATATAATTGAGTCCCTATCGTGAGTTAGATTGGATAAAATCTGACAAGGCATCCGAACAGGAAGACATCAGCAAACACACCTGCAAGAAGATCAACAATACTCCGGCTCCGAGGAAAACTCCTGAGATCACCTGCGGAACCCAGATGATGTTCGGATCTGATGCCCATGCGAACCAAAACATGCCGGCCGGCAATAGAACTCCTCCAATCATCATTGGGATGAGACGCTCTTCAGGTATCACTGAGCCGATCTCCTTGTACATGCGCTCGACGCGCGTCTTAGCAAAGGCGATTATGATGCCACACCCGACAAGCACGCCACAGGTGATGGCCAGAAACGGCAATTCTCCGACTCCTGCGTTCCACCTGCGATACTCCTGAAAGGCAATCGGATAGGCCTCAAAGCAGAGATATAGGAAGCCGTAAATAAAACCCATGTATAGAGTGACCAGCAGCAAGATAGGCTCTAAAATCAGCATTTGCATTGGCCTCAGGAGGTACTTTCGCAGAATTAGTCGAGGGCTGATGGGCTGCTCTTCAGATTTGGCATGTAGCGCCCAATTCTTAGTTTCAAACCGCAGCCGCTTGGCGCGACGCTGAAGAATGGTTGACTCGAACGTTTCAGGGACAATGAAAAAGCCCAAAGTCATAAAAAAGAACGCCATGATGGCGGTGATGTATTCGGTCCACCGCCAACCTAGGTATGACATGGTTATAAACCCACCGACAATGGGGCCAGCGACAGGCCCGATGAAGGTACTCGCAGCAAAGACGGCAACGGCAATGGTGCGATCTACTGGATTGAAAAGATCCGCCAACATACCGCCAACCTAATGCAACGGGGAGGTCAGCGATCTTATTTCTGAATTTATGGCCCTTATGAAAATGGAAAAGAGTCATACAATACCCAGAGGCGCACTTGCAAAGAAGCCTCCCAGGAATCGGCAGATGAAAATGGTCTGAAGATTCTGTGCCACTGCAACCGGAATTTGAAAGATGGCGAAAATCAAGAAGCCCACAAACAGTGGTGTCTTGCGCCCATACAGCTCGGATAGAGGTCCGAAAACCATTGGCCCAAAGGCGAAGCCTAGGACGAAGAGACTCGTCCCTAGGACCATAACTTCTTCAGAGACATGAAATTTTTTGGCTGTGACCTGGGCAGCAGTGCTGAAGACAGACGATGCAAAAGTCACCGAAACGGTCATCAACTCAAGCATCACGGTGATGGTCCATTTGCGAGCGGGTGAGAAATTGACTGGATTGTCCTAGAACTAGTTAGTATAAGCTGTAACAGCATGATAAGTGGCATAGTAGCAACATACTGGATCTTTCGGGCCGTCCCATTGCACCAGCGTCGATTCTTTGCCTTTCTTCTCCTGGAATTGTTGAGCTTCAACATCGCCGTTCGCTCTCGTCCTACTCGAATTGGCATTACTCGAGGGCGAGGTGGACTCCGTCTGTGTACTTCTTTCCATTGCAGTAGCTGCTCATCATGCAAAAAAGCATTGTGCCGCACACTTCCCTATTTGATATATATATTAATTCATATAGAGTCAACGTTTGGGGTTGGCTATGTGGAGAGGGAAGACGTCATGCCTTTCCCAATCGACTCAGTGGCAAGAATTGATCAAGAATCATGGAGCGATAACTTTCATCTAGTCAATATCCGACCAAGATTCTCATGGATTGAATCATTGATCGGCCTGATTCATCCGTGTTCTAATGGAGATGGTTCGGTATATCGAACCTCCATGGATTCGCGGTGGATCCCTATGCCAGGAACTGTATAAGTTTGTACAACCCCCGTTTTGGAACCAATTAAATATCAGAAGCGAGAGCTGCAAGATCTGATAGAAGCTGTGCCTAGCTATGCGAAGCTGAAGATAAGGTCTACCTTGGTGGCGTAGTTAGGAGCACTGCTGTACAGTCCCTTGTCAGATGAGGAAAGAAACCTCTTATGAAAGTTGTAACAGCCGTCAAATGGTAAAATTCTAGATGTAAAAGTTGGAGCGAAAGCACACAAGAGCAAAAGAGTCATGACAACAAGCCTGTACCAGTTATAAAGAATTTGTGGTGCGATCATATTATGGTCCCAAAACTGGCTGCTTAGAGTCCCGGACGATGAAGGTTGTGAAGACAATGATATCCATCGTTGTTAACAAATTCATGTTCGACAGAAAAAACTTATGCTTCTCAAGGTCGCATTCAAATGAATCCTAGATAAAGATTGACGCCGTTTGATCATTGCCAAGTATCCATATTAATTGGAGATCTTCTGGACCACGAGTGGGGAGACTTTACGGACGGAGGTTCGACCGCCCCGGTCATACCTTTTATTCTCAGCCATCAACGACAAAACACAATAATAATTCGACCAGACCATTGCAGGCTGTTTATATGTTCCCGCTCGAAGTAGCTCCTCTCCGACACGTCCAAAGCTTGTCGATTGTTTTCAGACCGGTTTTCAGCTTCCCTGTCATGATTACAGGCCTGTCGTGAGCATACTCTCGCTTTCGTGAGCAAACCACCTCCCAACGAAGTCGCGTAGCGATGGCGTTTTACGATGATCCGTCGGGCGACTCCCAGCCTTACGGGAGGAAACCATACGAGGGTGGGATCGTGGGGCCCCGACGTCCAAGTAGGTTCTCTCAAGAAATCCCCGACTTTGTCGTTGCGACACTAATCCTTGATTCAAAGGACTGGTTACTGATTACGGCTCATCGCTCGTACAATGGATGCGCACACGACAACCACGGTACAAAGGTGGTCATCGGATGGAGACAGAGAGACCAAGCGCAAGCTATGTAGTCGATGTGAGTTATGAGGCTTGTCTACGGACGTCCGCGCCCGGGTGAACGATTTCGACTAACGGGTCGCTCTTGCTTTCAGATGCTTCCTCCGTTGGCGCGAATCCATTCTCCTGCAGATACGATACCCGTACGGCATTTACACCAGTCGATTGGTAAATCGAAGAAACCTATTACAGTCGTGAGATGGACGCCGGAAGGGAGACGCTTGTTAACAGGAGGACATACTGGCGAATTTATGCTATGGAATGGAACGGCTTTCAACTTTGAGACAGTCATGGACGTGCGTTAGCTTCCATTCGACTATTCATCCTACTCGGGGCTGTTGTAGCTGATTATGTGAGCAGGCACATTATGATCAGTTACAAGCAGGAGTAACTTCGATAGCGTGGTCGCATAGTCATGACTGGCTGATTTCAGGAGGACAAAAGGGCGACATCAAATACTGGCGACCGAATTTCAATAACGTGGAGACGATCGATGATGCACATCACGATGCCGTACGAGATTTAGCATGGTCACCGAGCGACACCAAATTTCTGTCCGCGTCTGATGATACGACCCTAAAAATCTTCGATTTCACCGCACGAACAGCTGATACCGTTCTTACAGGTCATAATTGGGACGTCAAATCGTGCGATTGGCATCCGACGAAAGGCCTTCTGGTGTCCGGATCGAAAGACCACCAGGTCAAGTTTTGGGATCCTCGTACCGCTAGGTGCTTGACGACCCTCCACAGCCATAAGAATACCGTCACGACTACCCGATTCTCGCGAGTGAACAGCAACCTTCTCGCTACATCGTCGCGTGATCAGACCGCGAGAGTGTTTGATCTACGCATGATGCGGGATATCTGCATTCTCCGGGGTCATGAGAAGCCTATCTCATCTCTTACATGGCACCCTATTCACAGTTCCCTCATTTCTACAGGGAGCGAGGATGGATCATTATACCATTATTTACTTGATGAACCCAACCTTCCATCAGGGCAGGTTCCTACAATTGCCCCGTACGACAGTCCCGATCCTGCGAATACGCCCGCACAGGTCATCTACCCCGCCCATCGGATCCAATACGCCCACAGTGCGACTATCTGGTCACTCGACTGGCATCCTTTGGGCCATATCTTAGCGTCGGGCTCGAAAGACAATTTCACGCGCTTCTGGTCTCGAGCAAGACCAGGGGAGACTAGTTACATGAAAGACAGATTTCATATCGGCGAGGAGGCCGCCGAAGCCCAAGGGACATGGAGTCGTGGGTATGGAAGGCGACAGATGCGTGAAGAAGAAGAGCAAGAGGCACAAGACGAAGCTGAAAGCTTGGTTGACCAGAAGAATACTACCGGCCCGTCTCTTCCCGGAATCCAGATTGCACCTCCCGGTCTTAATTCTCTGCAGGCAGGATCTGGCTCATTGTTACCAGGTATTGGTGCTCCGCAACCTGTACCACAAGCTGGGATGCCTCCAATGGATCCTGGCCGCCTGGCAGCGCTTCTGTCTCAGCAAAACCCGTCTCAGCCACACAACTTCCCAACGACTACAGGCATTCCTGGGTTTCCTATACTCCCTGCCATGTCAGGCACTCCGCCCTTGAATATTGATCTTGCGGAGCTACAAAAGCAGCTCCTTTCACAGGGAATTTCTCTGCCACAAAACTTTTCACCTCACAATTTCGCCTCGTTGGCTGCATCTCTAGGTTCCGGGGGTCTTCCTGGTCTGCAAAGCAGCACGCCTGACAACGCATATCGAAGATAAGATACCGCATGCTCGGATGCTTATATTGAGTTTGACGGGGTATGGCGTAAAGGCAATCGATATTTTCAGCTTTCAGATGCAGCTAGGCGATTTCTCAAGAGAACATCTTTTTGCGAATGTGATATATCCTGTGGTAGAATATTTATTCCGGTTGTTATGCGAATAGTCGCTTGTTGTCGATTGAATTGCCTTTTTTTGCTGCGAATTCGGTTGAGGACAGCACTGTATCCCCTCATCAAGTTTTGGCCTTTTCTCAACTCACGGGGCTAATCGATCTCGCAAATATTGGGTCTAAGTCCATTGATTCGAGCGATCATAGACCGCCTTGCATGGGAAAACTGGACAATATGAGGACCAGGACGTTGATACCGCCCCATATCATGGGAATCCATGTGGACATCCTGAAGTTACCAGCTTCGTAGACAGCACCGAGCCTCAAAACCAATTAGCCTGGATCTGCTGTTGGAGATCGGTGAAATGAAGTTACTTACATGAGACCAATAATACTCCCAGCTAGAAGAGCTTCCAGTGCGGCAATGGCAGAGAACACCAGCGGGACAGCCAGACAAACTCTCCAATTCCGAAGTTGCGTGACCACAGCACATGCAGCAACGGCAAGATGACTAGCTGCATAAAATATAAAAGTCCAGTAGAGGGTGAATCGCCAAATGTCTCGTGTATAGTACAGATAATAGACCTGCGGAGGATGATGGGTCGGCACAGGATCATATAGCGCCGGAAAAGGTGGTGTCTGGTAGTTGATCGGAACGCGGTTGTTGGCCATGGTGCTCAGTGATGGATATTGTAAAAGACTTTCTTTGCCATGTCACCCTTACGATTTAGGGAAGCGGCGTAAAAACATCTTCGCAAACCTTGACCTGAACGCGATATGGTGGAAAGCAACCCAGACAGCTCCGGCCGATAAGATAGGGAGTAACGAAAGCTGTGGTGGGTTGTTTGCACTGTTTGGCCGCGGTCAACCTAACCTCGGCAGGCGATCTGGGGTCTCCGCGGTAAGCGTGATCTCGGCGGCCAGTCCCGTTGCATTTGTTCATCCTGATACTACATCTTTACTCCGTCGGACAGATCCATTTCCTATGAGACGGGTGCCAGCTGCGCCGCCGGCATTGTGAGTCTAATATGGCGACGGAACGCTCTTTGGGTGCTCTCTTGGGGTCACTCCAATCTCCATCGGAGCTTCGAGATGCTATCAAGTAAGATCATGCCCACCCAGGTTATCCGGCACAAGATGCTTGACTGACACATTGCTTTCAGCCTTCTGCCCACTGCGACCAGCCTTCTAATCCTCCTGGGGAATCCCCTCAACATCACCTTGCTTGCCTCGCAATTGCTCTCCGCTCCTGCGATATGGGAACAGCCTGTTGACCTACAGGCATGTCGGCGAATCATCAGTGTCTTCAATACAGCCGCCATTGCGATATTACAAAACGACGAGTCGGCGGAAACCAGATTACCATACGCGAAGCCTAGGAAGATTGAACGCGAAGATTGGGTGAAAGCGGTCGTGAGCGGAGCGGATGAGAAGTCACCACGTTGGAGACATTTACTCTTATTGGGTGGTATTCTGCTCGGATTTGAAGGTCAGAACAGACAGGGTCTACCGTGGAGCATACGAACGAAACTTGAGTCGGCACTTGTCACAGCTGCGCAACTTGCACTTGAGGAGCTGGATTCCCGAGACAGCATTGATGCACAGTGCATTACTTTGGTTTTGAATCACACTTTTGAGCTTTTGTCGGATCATGAGAGGAGCAATCTCAGCTATGACCGCTTGCTTCCTGTTCTGATTCAAACAACATACTTCTCACCAGAGGGTCTAGAAGGAGGATATTTTCTCGGAACCATTGATAAGGATATTGTGGAAGCACCGGGGAAGCGTTTTCAGTGGTCACCACAGTCTGTCACTTTCAGTCGGGTGACGGCAATCATCTCGAGTCCTCTTATATCAGCTTTGGGTCCCTTGTCTCGACTGATTGCACATTCGGTTAAGAATACCAGTGATCCCACTTTAGTTTCTCAATCTGTGGATCAGATCGCCCATTTTGGTCGCACGCTGATGGTCCAATGGCGCCAGAACAAATTATCTGAAATCGATGCAGCTGAAGAGCTCGAGTTTCTGGATCCTGATTCCCTCAAGTCTACGATTCCAAGCCTGTGGAAGCTGCTCCGCAACTGCCTATATTCTGTTGTGATTGTTCTCCGCGCCATCCTGGGAAGGGTACTCAACGACCACATTCTCGCAGCGGATAGAAGTGAGTGTCCCGCACCGACAAGATCGACTGTGTTTCGTATACTGACTCGCTAAGCTGCACCCTACCTTTCCATGCAAGCCCTCCACATCCTTCGCAACTTGTACTTTGTCTCGTCTCGGCTTGGTCAAAACGCATCTTCGCAACACACGTTCGTGACCCTTACGGCAGTAGATATTCTTGCGCAGTATCCAGACCTGGCCGAGAATTTCCTAGGGAGTGTCAAACCAAGTGAGCTTGGTCAAATTCCACAGCACCCCATTGAGCGCTGTCTGGATCTTTATTTTTTGAATACCGCCGAGCTTTTTACCCCTGTTTTGTCTCCGAAGTGCAGTGAGGAGCTTCTGATCTCAGCAACACTTCCATATCTCGCAGCAGGCGGCAATAACCATTTGCTCCAAATTTTTGAGGCCGCTCATAGTGTCGCACTGGCTGTCTTTGCCATTCCGGGAAATGCAGCCATAGCAGCTAGGCATCTTCCCTTCTACATCGACAATCTCTTTGCTGTAAGTCCTGTCTCTGGTTTTCCGATCTTTCGATTTGTGCTCATGAATCAAAGGTCTTTCCTGATAATCTATCCGCCCGCCAATTCCGCCTTGCCTTCAAGACCGTCATTCAAGTGACTGCCCCTCCATCACTCGTTGCAAATAGCCAGCCGCTGCTGCCCTCTATACTCCTCGAAGTTCTGCACGAAAGAGCTGTGAACGCATCCGACAAGATGCTTCCGCAATCCACGCAAGGAGCAGCAGGTGCTCATGATGGTCTGCCCCCGCCAGTATCCGAGCAAGCTGCCTTGACCCTCGCTTTGATAGACAGCCTTTGTTTCCTGCGCGTGGAGGATCTGGAGGAGTGGCTGCCACTGACGGCGAACCTCATTCACGCAATTCGCACACCGGAGATGCGTGAAGTTTGCATTGAGCGCTTCTGGGAAGCGCTGAGCAGTGGTGAGATGGACGTCGAGCGCGCACATTACTGCGTCACCTGGTGGAGTACAAGAGGCGGTCGTGAACTTGTTCTCTTCGGGGATACAGCTCCAGATGCCGACTCGGGAAGTTATGCAGAGGGCGCCTACATGAGCGGTGCAGTTGGGGGAGTAGCACCGGAGAGCAAACTTTAGACGGGTTCGAAGCGCGCATCATGGTCAGTCGTGTTAGATTCTCTACCGCAGGGCGTTCGGTTGTATATGTTGATACCATCCTGGCACGTTCTATATATGATTGTATACACATTTTGATCCTTCTTTCTCTTTCCAAGATAAGTAAATGTGGGGTGTAAACTAGTAAAATGGGTATCAAAAAATCCCAGGAATGCCAACCCAAGTTCTCTTCCTGTACTCGACGTATTCGTCTCCAAAGAAACATATCAAAAATTTCTCCTCCCCTACGTTCCGTTAGCATAATCCACCAGCAGTCAGCAACAGGCGGAAGAAAACACTCACGCTTGATCCGATTGTAAAAGAAATTCCACAACACAGCCGCATACCCAACGAAACAAACCACATTCCCGAGCACCAACTGCGTCCCCATCCCCCACCAGAAGAACCCAAAGTAGCTGGGGTGCCGCAGCACCGCATACACCCCGTGCCGCACAAGGGTATGGCCCTCCTGCCGCTCCACCTGCACCGTATGGTTGAAGTTCGTCCCCGCCTGCTTCATCGCCAGCGTGCGGACCGTCTGCCCACACACCATCAGCGCGATTCCCAGGACGACCTGCCACTTGATCCCGTTGACGGACGCGGTCAGTGCAGTGTATCCATCGGTCGGGCCGAAAGTGTGCGAGAGCAGACACTCTACGACGGCGGAGCTGTGCGCGGCGTTGTAGGCCCGGCCGTTCGAGGAGAGGAGGTAGGCTGAGATCGAGGCGTAGCGGGTGTTGTACTGCGCTGTGATCCAGTATTCGAGGAAGTGGAAGAGGCAGAGCGAGGAGATGAAGAAGGGGACGCGCCACAGCGGGTGCGGGGAGATGACGAGGAGGTAGAGCGTGATGCTGGTTGAGATGCCAAGGACTGTGCCTATGAGAAAGGCGCGCAGCGATATGCCTGCGAGTGACTTTTCGCCGTTGGGATAGTTGGATGCGTCGAGGGGGGGAGGGGATCGGGATCGCGGCGGCGCGGGTCGCGCGGGTCGCCAGCCTGGTGTGCTGGTGATGCTGTTGGTGTCGGGCTGGTTGCCGGAGGAGACGCTTTCGTCTTGAGGTGAGGCTTGTTTGGTCATTTTGGTTTTCGGTAGGGGTGAGGGTGTTGGAGTGACAGTGGTGCCTGGTGTTAGGCAGCTTCTTGGTCTGTTGCAGAAGCTTTGATGGCCTCAGAGAAGCGTCATAGTCTGGATTATTATAACTTTGGCTGGGAAGGATAGAGCATGAATATGAACTAGAAAAGGAATATCAATGCATTATTTCCAAATTAAAGAGAACAATAGAGTATGTGTATCTATGCTTGATCAAGAACAATATCAGTGAGTTTGCTGTGGATCTGGGATGATTCATTGGTCTATCTTAGGATTGTCCCTGAGCTATTGTTGTCACTTCCCCACTCGACCACAATATGACACTTCAATCGTTGAGTCGAACATTGTCTACTAACAAAGAAAACAAATTCTCTAGATTCATATCCTACCTTGCATTATGAATTCCACCGAATTGCCGTCTGAGAAAGAGAAGATGCTCCGAGGAGAGCTCTACTACGCCTTCACTCCAGACTTGATAGCTGCTCGGACTCGCTGTAAACATGCCTGTCATCGATTCAACAGTGCCGGTGATGTATCTCGCCGGCAACAAATCGAGCTTTGGAAAGAGTAAGTGACAGTAAGAAGAATCTCAAATGTCAATGACACCGAATACAATCCTAATATGGTCTCAAAACACGGACTATTTACCTTGCGATGTGGGGGCATCATAATCTCCATACACACTGAACTCCAGCTGATGGTTGATAGCATCGTCGATGACAAGACCCCTCTTCCACCTCCAAAAGAGGATCCCGCCGAAGATGATGCTCTTCTGTCGCGAGAGCCATGGATAGAGGCACCTATCCGGATCGACTACGGGTTCAACGTGCGACTAGGAGAAGGCGTGTTCATCAACTTCAACTGTGTCATCATCGATACTTGCCTCGTGACTATTGGGGCACGAACGATGCTAGGTCCAAACGTCAGTCTGTATAGCGGAACTCATCCGCTGGACCCCGCCCTGCGCAATGGAACAGAGGGTCCGGAGCTGGGGAAAGAAATCCATATCGGCGAGGATTGCTGGTTGGCCGGAGACGTGATCGTCCTCCCGGGGGTTACGATTGGGAAGGGAGCCACGATTGGGGCAGGGAGCGTAGTAACTAGGGTATGTCCATGGCCATAGCAGCAGTGATCATTTATTCTGTCCTTTGTCCTTGTGACTGACGATGATGGTGATAGGATGTTCCTGCTTTCCATCTTGCTGCTGGGAATCCAGCTAGGATCATTCGTAAGATTGAGACATCGATGACCGAGTAATGGCACCAATTCAAACCTCGCCGTACATTTCCAAGGTGTATACCTCTCAGTCCTAATGTATGCTAGCATTCTTGCTCATGTCCAAAGTACCACAAACACTTCTATGCGAGGCTCCAATGAGTATTGTAGGAAACAGGAGTCAACAGTGTGGAAAGAATCAATGAATTGATAGAATGAGTAGATTGACCAGACTTTTAATTAGACGCTAGAAGTCCATAGTACTAGTAGACGGCTGGGAAGCTTCTGTGGGGACCGGCAGTTTTTAGGTTTTGACGAGTATCAGACGAAGGTAAGTACTCTGTAGCCCGTACCTTTCTACAATGGCTTTATATCTCTGCCGAGGAATCATTAAGTGGCAGTATGTCTGAGACATCATTGGGACATATTGCTTACTAGCAGAGCTGCAATGATCTGAGCATGCCAGATTCTCCTTAGCCTCAGGCCTCAGGTACCTCACAATTCCAGATGGTTGGCGGGTTGATCGGCGCAATGCTAAGATAATGCAAAGCATGACAGTCACATTCTAAATGAAACAAGTCAGACTTGATGCTATACATGCACGTTGCAAGTTCCATGATGTTAATCAGTAAGGGGTATGTAGACTTCTAATTTTGATAATCATCCTTGATATCTGGGAAGTACTCTAGGTCCTATCCGTCGCGGGGACCAGGATCTTTTGTACCATATGAGGCTCTAATTCCAGTACATTCAGTTTCTATTCAATTACTGAAAGATCCAAGGCGCTAATTACAGTGAGAACTATAATCAAAGGAACATCTTCACAGGGGCAGCAAACAAGCTAGTACCTATATTCACCTGCCACGCGGGGGATTGCAGAATGCTTTTCCATGCTTTATTTGGGTGTTGTCCCCCTCAGTATCTTACTGAGAGGTATTGACTGAAGGTACTACCATATAATATTGCAGAATATATCTTTTAATGATACATTGGTAGAGTCTTACTCCCAGTCAAAATGTAGCTCTTGATTACAGAGGTAGATATGATTTAGTTCCTTGTTGATTCATTCTTCTTGATAAAAAAAGTACTAAGGAGCGTATCAAGGGTTTCCTGCAACCAGCCTCTCAGGCTTCACAGCCTCTGACCCACTACTGGGCCTTCTCCACCGCAACGTCAGAGCTGCCTGTTCTTAATTCTTTAATTCTTCTTTCCAATCGCTCAGCCCTCCTAAGTCCAAGCTTTTTGATTTGGTGGTGTTTGGTTTGTCCGCCAACCTTGTGATTATCATCATCATCTCACTGCATAGTGATAGCTGCCTACCTCACTTTTCTATCTGGTGGTTATCTAGGTAGCTTTCTGCTTTCCACACTCTACCTAATTATTTGACATACTTCCCTTCGCTTCACACACATACTCACTCACGCACACTCTCTTATTTTTGTCTTCATTACTCCATACACTGAGACAATTTATTATCTTATCTCTTTGTGGGTAGACGTCAACTTATGAACCATTGTTACATCCTTCTATTACACCTTAAATCCCCCTCACACTTCAACCAGAAGGTAGAGAAAATGTCATGGCAGCTGCCCCGCTAGACAGCTCTAGCACCCCGCCTGACTCTACTCTATCCACCGATTCGACGCGTCCACACGGCGATCCCATGGAAGATCTCGATCCCCAATCTACCCGGAAACGTCCGCGTCTCGACAGTGGAAGCGGTGTGGTTGAGTCGTTGTCGATAGACGAGGCTGCCATTTCTCGAATGTCCGAGCCGACGCCGGCTGTTCCTGCCGCGTCCGGGACGACAGATCACGACGTCCCTGCGTCGACCGGCCCCGCCAGCAGAGTGACAATCAATGTGAAATCTCCCACCTCCGATACCATGGCGACTGACTGCCTAGACACTACTGCCGAGCAGCCTGGTGCTGCCCAAGCCGCTAATTCCCCCAAAGTCGTCTCGATATCGTCGACGCCTGCACAGAGTCCGGAGATTGAGGTGGCCGACTTGGAAGACATGGATCAGGACCCCAACACTTCGACGTGGAGAACGCTCGGGGAAGCCTTGCGGGATCCTGTTACACCAGAGGTAGTGCAGCTCCAAGGACAGCCGCCTTTGAGTGAGACCTTTCCCAAGCTTCGAGAGGCCGATGACCTACGGGAGAACTTGGAGGGGATCAGCCTAATCATCGAGAAAGGTATGCAAGGTGTATTTGATAATTTGGGTGCTTGTTTGAAGCTCTTGAGGACTGACGGAGCTCGACCGGCAGGAAGTCAACACGATGTCGGTGTCTTCTTGGCCGTGAAGAACTGGTTCGATGAGATTGCACAGAGCTTGGATCAATTTTCTGATGAAACTTTCGTGGATGACCGAATATTCTGGGAAGATTTACCCATGCTGGTGGAATCGTTGCTTCGCAGAGGGTAAGCAGTCTTTGGAACACCACACATCGGTGGATTACGGCGAGGTGGCAGAACTATTTTCTCGCTGACCAGGATTCACCCATTATAGGCAGCCTCTGGAACCTGACGATGGCCAAGGAATCTGGTCTTGCTTGGAGGAATTCTTTATCAACTTTGCTTTGCTTGGCTTTCGCCTGATGCGCTTGGATATACTGACCTTGAAGCAACTGGCTGAGAATACAGATATGCAGGCCTTGGATCTTATGTCAAGGACATACTTGCCAGCGTTGGGCTGGATATTACAGTTACACAGCATTCCCTTCTATCGCGCCATGGAACGCGCCCACGGTTCCGAGATCGTTGACCTTGTCGTTCAGCTCAATATTCGAATTGCGTTCCTTCCAATTGGTACGATCCACCTGCTATCTGAGTATGCTGCTTGCCTCCTAGCTCTTGTCTCTAGACCCCAATGGTCGCAGCTCTCTTCTTCCTTGGTGCACTCCATCAGCATCGTGCAAAACATCATGGACTCTGGGATCGAACAGTGGAAGATCCGCGAGGAGGAAAGTACCGCCGAATCCGCGTCTTTCCCTCTGTTTCTGAAACATGTCTATCAGTTCGCCCGGGACATTGATGGAAAGTATCAGGTTCACATCGCTAAGAAGTTACCCTGGGTCACAAGCGACACGAGTGAGTCGATCCTCCGCTGCATCTCGAGTATCTATCTTGCCATCAGCCGCGATTCGAGTTTCACATCGCAGGTCGCCAAAGACCTCTCGATCGAGCTCCCTGAGCATATCTCCCAAGATGAGCGTGCCTGGATCATTTATTACGCTTGGAGGTTTGCCGTGCTGAAGAAGCACATCAAGGATGGCCGCATGGAGTTGAGGGTTCATGGCATAGAGACCATGCAAGCAGATCTCGTCAACGTATGGCGGCAATATATCCAAAACAATCCCACAGGAACTGAGCACCCGCTTGTCCGATTTCTCGTCGGCTTCCTGAGGGAGAATAAGATTGTCGATTACATTGTCGGCGTCGATTCACATCCTCAGCTCATTAGTAGAAGTGGAAATGTCGTCGGCTTCCTGATAGTTACCTCTACTTACGGTGACATAGACACGGATACGATCTGGAAGACGGTGACACAGTCACAAGATCCCCGGACGGTATCCGAAGTACTCGGGATGCTTACCAGGACATTCCACATGCATTCAGCTTTGTCCCCAGCATTACTCTACCTGTGCTCCAAGCTTCTTGAGCTACCTCTGGCTCAGTTTGACGCACGGATGGTGGAGTTCTGTGAGCAACTTCTCTACCAGGTCCGTGAAAAACAGGGCGAGAGGAATCGGCATGACTTGCCGGACGCGTCACATGTGGATGCTGTTCCTCTGCGTTTGTGCGTGCGCCTCATTCGCGAGAGTGCTGCATTTGAAGAGTTCTCGGTGGAGCACAAGGCTTTCTTGCAGAGATTTGCGAGCTCTCAATTGAGCTCGTTGATAAGTGTCGGGCTGAGTGAAAGTGATAAGATGGAGACGTACGAACGCTGCATTCAGGATATTGCTGAAATGAACCAATTTACTGTCGGCAGCATTCAGGCTTTGAACGCTCTCCTCCCAGGGTACGATACGCAGGAAATACGGAAGCTTGCCACGGATTTTGATCTTACGGCCCTGGTCATTGCCGAAATGGTTCACACGGTCGACATGAAGCAGACGGACTTTGCCGACTCCTTTTCGAAAAACGCATTCATATCCAGAATTCAGCTGCTTGCCCGCATTATTGACAAAGTCCCTGATTCTATCACAGCGGACCTGGCTGATGTCCTTTGGAGAAAGGTGCTCGTGTCGCAAACACTGGTGGAACAAGGCCGACGGGCTGTGTGGGACATGTTGTGCGAACTCGTGAGACGCAGCCCAAAACGCAATCCATTCGTTGAACGGTGTATCCAAGAATACCTTCCAGAATTGTCTCCTAATGACTATTCTCCCGAATTGCTCGCGTTCGCAAAACAAGCGGTCAATTACGAGGTCCGTTTCAACCCGCCGCCGATCGCTAAAGAGAATGAGGTCGTCTCAATTCCCGGACTGGACCGTATCTGGAATTTCATTCTGACCGCTCCGCCGGGCTCAATCGAAACAGACGCCACAAATTTTGCGATCGAGGTCTACCTTGATCACGGCGTGATCAACCGCTCTCCGCGATCGGCCGTTGAGGCAACTCATATTGCTTTGGTGGATCGTTGTGTTGAACAACTCAAGTCAGCCGCGGCTCAGTTGAAGTCATCCATTGGCGACACTGTCGATGGTACGGACGAGTCAATGCTAGGCGACCTCAGCGGAGGTGAAAGTCGAGCCGACGCAATACGGTTCAGTCGTTCGCTGCTCTTTCTTCGCCAGTTCCTCCAGGGGCTACGGACTCGGCCCCAATATAGTCCGCCGCAAAATTCACCACCCGGCTTGCCTGATCATCCGGTGAAGGGCGAGCTGGTCGAAATTCGGTATCAAACATTCAACGGAAGTGCTCAAAGTAAATTTCGATCGTTACGAATTGGAGATCTTGCTACAGCGACTGAGTTGGTTGAGAAACTCGTACAGCTAACGGGGTTTTCGAAGTTTAGTACCATTACAGGTGGCCGACGACTGGATCTTCTGGAGAAACCTGATCTCACAATACGTGAGCTGAAGATCGGGTCCGGGCTGCTACTCATCCGGAAGAATGCTGACAGCCGCGAGGTGGTCTCGACTGGTAGACGTCCGTCACTAACCTCGGTGGATTCTGAGGTGCTCAAACATTTTGACGACCTTTACGACCTTCTCAATCTTCAGGACCACCTGGCTCGAGAGGTGAGTTCATTTTTCGCCTTGCGTACGTTTTATTTACGATATCGTTACTTACCCCGGCTATTGCAGATCTATGACTTTCTCGTTGTCTTTCCGCCTCAAGAGAGGGTGATTGAATTAGTCAAATCTGTGCACAAGACCGAGCAAGACATCTTTCCAGCGGACAAACCTTATAGCCTGCTTTATTCTGCAAATACACTTTCTAGTTGCTTGAGAGAAGAAGCATTAGAGGTTATTCCAATCCCCGACCTGTCCAATTGTGAACTATGCTGATATCATCGCAGTCGGCGCCAGATCACGCATTTGTTTCTCACAGCATCCGTGTCGTTGTTGCTGCCCTGACACGCCCAGAGACGCCTGAATCGCTGCCAGAGTCTCCGACGAAAGTTCAAATCGCCGCCAGCCTTGTTGAATGCCTTCTTCACGCTTTGATGGGTAAGTTGTCTTGGCCATTGTCTACCTTGAACTCGTCGGTACTGACTCGCTGCATAGTGAAACCACCTGCAGCCGCCGACTCTCTGACAATCACAAATTCCGCTCAGCTGGTGCAACAGTTGCAAAAATTAATAGAAATCGGACGAGGAATGCCCTCAACTTGCCTGTTGGGGGCCCGCGTTCAGAGATTAGTTTGCAACTGCTTTGCAGTCCTCACTGAGGGTTCCTTGCGCGATCACGAGTTCTGGGAAGTTATCAAGCAACACGCACAGTTAGACCGCCTCCTTGTATCCCTCCTCTTGGATGAGAGTCGACAGCCTATTCGCAGAGAGATAATTGAACATATTGCCGTCGCCTGCAGCCCGTCCAAGCTGGTCAGGAAACCAACAAAAGCGGTCGATGGCGAAATGCAGGATGCATCGGACACAATGGCTTCTGAAAACCCGGTCAGAGTTGATATGTTGGCAACAATCTGGGATGCTTTTGTGCAGATCATGCCGCAGACTCTGGAGCATGCTGAACAGTCCCAGGAATTTTTCGAAATTGCTCACCTGGTGTTTCAATCGGTCGCGGAGCAATCGCCTAAGGACCTCATATATGGCGAATACCTCAAGCAGTGGAGCAGCGTCATGCTAGGTCATAAAACACAAGAGGTCAGTTAGAGTCCCTTGATGTTATCCGCTCTCGTCACTAATTCTTGGGAAGTTCGTTGGACGTGAGCCCGTGGATCACCTGATTCTGGGATTCTGTCGTCTTTTGAGGTCGTGCCTGGATTTAGCTGATTCGAGCAATACTGGGTTAGACGCCTTGTAAGTTCGCTGAATAAAAACCTCGGTTTCCGACCCTCACTAATCCTACTCTTATAGCGACCTTGCTGAGAAACTCTTTGACAATTATCTTTTCCCCAATTTATCTGAGGAATCGGACAGCCTCATCGTCCCGCAGATTCCAGTTATGCACACTCAGACCCGCCAAGAGCTCTATGGCATCCTAAGTTTATTGTGCAAATATACTGAGGATTACTGCACAGTGGTCGACAGTGTCAAAGAATTGATCCCTAGAGGTACGAATTTCCTGTTCCTGGCACGTGCGGCGTGGCCCTTGTGATGCTGATCGACCGTGGCGATCTGGCAGATTATACATACTTGTCCAGCTGGTGTTTTGATCGGCACAAGATGATTCGCTCTCCCGAAGGTTATGCGGGACTCAAGAATCTTTCCAACACTTGCTATTTGAACTCTCTTCTAACCCAACTGTTCATGAACGTCCAGTTCCGCGATTTCATGCTGCGACTCCGCCTTTCGGATCCAGATGCTTCCCAGAGGTTACTTGCTGAAACGAAGAAGATCTTTGCTTACATGCAAGAAACGTGGCTCAGGAGTGTTGATCCTCAAGGACTGGTAGATACCATTCGAACTTACGACAACGAACCAATCGATGTAACGGTTCAAATGGACGTTGATGAATTCTATAACCTGCTGTTTGACAGATGGGAGGCGCAGATCTCGGGCTCCGAGGACAAGAGGAAGTTTCGATCTTTTTACGGCGGCCAGCTGGTCCAGCAAATTAAGTCCAAGGAATGCCCTCACATCTCTGAGCGTCTAGAGCCTTTCTCTGCCATCCAGTGCGATATTAAGGGCAAAGTAAGTCTCGAGGAGAGTCTACAAGCCTATGTCGAAGGGGAGATCATGCAAGGAGGTAAGCGATTTCGAGAGAAGAAGGTTGTGGGTTGGCCGCCATTCTGACTGTCCCTGCTAGATAACAAATACTCCTGCACATCCTGTGGGCGGCATGTCGATGCCGTTAAGAGGTAGGCTGCATTGGCGTTCTCCTGCACTAGGATAAACTGACACTGACTTCTCCGTATAGGGCCTGCTTGAAGGAAGTGCCAGACAACCTGATTTTCCATCTTAAGCGCTTCGACTTTGACATGATCACAATGATGCGAAGCAAAATCAATGATGAATTCCGCTTTCCTGAGCACATTGATATGAGCCCATTCAAAGTCGAATATCTTTCTGACCAGACCTCGAATGTTCAAGAGGACGTCTTCAAACTCGTCGGGGTCCTGGTTCATAGCGGAACAGCCGAGTCAGGGCACTACTACTCATACATTCGGGAGAGACCCAGTGCTGGAGGAAGAGGTTCTTGGGTGGAGTTCAATGATTCAGACGTAAGCAGGTTCGATCCATCCAAGATTGCAGATCAGTGTTTTGGTGGTTACAACGACTCGGTTCAATCCGCCGCCATGAACCAAGTGCGATTCAACAAGGTCTGGAACGCTTACATGCTCTTCTACCAACGCATCTCGAGTATGGAGTCGGAAAAAATGCTGTACAAGCCATCCAAGGCCGACCATCCAGTGCAGGTGTCATTACCGATTCCGCTGGCGAACCACATTGCCATGGAGAACGAGGTCTTCATACGAACATACTGTCTTATGGACCCTTATCATGCCTTGTTTGTCCGACATCTCCTCTCCCGACTTCATGATACGGAGGTCACGAACAAGCGACCCAACCTGGATCAGGATGTGGTCTTCATCGCATTAGATACCCTAGAGCAACTGATCGCGAGAACAAGGGAGCCTCTGGGTCTCGATGTCCTCGTTTCGGAGCTCATGAGAGTGATCAATGAGTTGCCAAAGGGAGCTCACAGAGTACTTGAGTGGGTGGTGGAGCGATCAGCAGGTATTCGCAATCTGGTACTGAGAAGTCCTCATGCGTCTGTCCGGGATAGTACGATCAAAATCATTATGCGCGCGCTCGAAAGGCTTCAAGAGCTCCGTGACGAGATACGCCTTGATGACCGTGCGAAAGAGAAATGGCACATGCGGTACCTTGATGGGTTCGAGAACGTCGTTGCCACTCTGGATGGGCTATGGCCCGTTCTCCATACCACAAGCCGTTCATGGGACGATTACTTCACATTTCTTCTGTCTCTTGCGAACCTGGGAAGCTATGAGACTGAGACAATCTTGAACAGCGGGTTTCTACTCAGATGCCTGGAAGTTGTGTGGCTCGATCGAGAAGACTCAAAAAGGTTGAAGCGTCAATATCTGTCTTACATCAAGCTCCTCGAAAAGGGTAGGAAATTCTCGCACAGGAGACTCATGGATCTTTTGGCATTTCTGTTGACAAAAATTGATCTCACCGTGGCCCCAACTTCGGACGATGAGCGACGCTCTTTACCGAATGGCAAGTTTTCACTTACGGTCACAGAAAATGTGTTCGTTCGTTCTCTCGGGAGGGATCGCGAGCTATCACTTTTGAGGAGAATCCTTCAACCAAATCATAATCCTCACGCGTCTATGACTATTGTCGGTCTTTTGCTGGACTCGGAACCCGAAGCCGGTCTGATGGAACCGCTATGCAAGGTCTTGGAAGATGGACTCAGGGTTGAACCCGCTGAGCTCTGTGCGCCGTATCTAGAGGCGACTCTGGTTCTTTGCCAAAGGAGCCCTGATGAGGACCGAATCATTGCATTCATTGATTTTGTTGCCAAGGGCATTGAGTCAATTAACGATAGTGGCGGTAGAGAGCATCTTGCATTCTTTACGAGCTTGCTGACAAGCCGAAACGACCGCCTCGGCCTAGAGAAAAATTGGTTTTTAACGCAGCTTGTGGAAAAAATACCTGACTGGGCTCCCACTCTACTCATCTTTCCTGACAAGACGGTCAGGAACACCACTTTGGCGCTCTTACACCAGATACTCTTCAGCGCAGAAGCAGAAGACATGGGTCCTGATTGGCAGTCACGTCATGCCGATATTGCCAAGGAGCTTGTGCGCAACAGTGTCGAGAAGCTGAGAAAGACTTTCTTGACTGGGCCTGCCAACAACGTGGAAGCAAGGGTGGTCGAGAGCGTCAAAGCCGTCGTAGATCATTGTTTGGCCACGTACTTTGATGACAGCGAAGAGGACCAAGAGTTTGTCCGTCAGGCGCAAGGTTCGTTCGCCCCCGATTCGGTACCTGCATTGCCCCTCTACTCTGGAACGTGGCTAACCAGTGTTACTTGTAGCGGTTAGCGCAGCCATCGATGAGCTATCTGTGAATATGCCAGAAGAACTGGCTTCCGGTATGATAATCTTTTCTCCTTGATCCCCTGTCAGCATCTAACCCTCGATGGCAGTGTCTGATTTACCATCTCCAGATGAATGGGAAGACAATTCCATGCTGCCGAGCGATTCGGAGATGGGAATGGCAGGTTCCCCATGAGCAGACCGGCGAAGCACTTGATGAAACGCTGTGATTGAATCACATACGAGTGACGACTTTATGACCAAGTTCTACATCGTACTTGCAGACTGTGCATTTGTCGGCGTTTGCTCTCCAGCCCAACAAACGAGAGTAGAGAAGCGGGCGTTGGCTGTTTGGCTTTTGTTTCGGGCGACCATGGTTGGAGTTTGGCACTTCTCCGTGACCTTTTTCCCCTTATCTTTCAGCTTCTTGATCTTGTGTTACATAATGGGTGATTGTTCTTTGAAACGTTGCAATGACGAGGTGTATGTCGAGCGCGTTCAGGCGTCTTTGATTGTTGCACCGACCTACTATACATCGTTTCTGATGGGGAAAGTCTGATGCTGTGGAGCAGATGAAGCAAACATCTCAGTTGCTACGATTATAAAAAAAAGTTTTAGAGTGGATTAGAACTATGGATGTTCTTTCAATCAACATCTGTGTTATCGGCAAGTGACTTTTTCATTCGGAACCTATTGTACAGGCTATTGTGAGGATCCTTTGCAATAGATGCAAGAACTGCTCCCTACAGAAGTAGTGAAATTCAGCCAACCAGTAGTCGAGAACCAAGTGAAAATGGCTTCTCGGTGATAGGTACCTAGGCTTTGGAAATCTTAGTCGCGTCATCATAAGAGTCCCTTCTGCAAGTACGTGATCGCAAGCGCCCGCGCTCGTGATCCCTAAAGACTGTGAAAGACCGCCAACTATCTGCCTCAGACATCCTCAAACTCTTCGTCATCCTCGTCAGACTCCTCCTTTTTCAAATCAGGCTCGAGTTTGATCTTCTTCGCTGCCGGTCCATCGTCGGCGGGTGTATTTGGCGTGCCCACAGCGGTCTGGGGCGCACTCGTTCCGGAATCCGTGTCGAATTCGCGCTTGATGCCGACTGGTGCGGAGGTGGGTGCACTGGTAGGACCGCCCGTGAGCGCTGGAGAAGCGGTGTCGCTAGCGGAGACGCCGCCAACGTCTTCGAATTCCTCGTCAAATTCGTCATCTGAATCGTCCTCTTCGGCGCTGCTGGCGTCCCGTTCGGCCTGGAGGGCTTTCTCTCGTTCCATCTCGGCGTAGTATGCAGCGACCTTGTCGTCCAGGTCCTCGATCTTGGGTTTCCGGTCCTCTTCCTCCTTGATTTCGGATTTGATGGCGGTGTCTGACTCGGTCTTGATGTAGTTGACGTTGCCGGCGGCGGTGGAGACGGTCGAGTGTGTGTGCCAGACGGGAAGGGCGTTTTGCTTCTCGAGGGCGGCCTTGCGCGCGGCTTCTTCTGCTTGCTCGGCGGCGCTCTTCTCCTCGGTGGAGGTGAGGGAGATTTCCAGCGCCGCGGCGTCGGTCTTGAGGTTACCGCGGACGGCCTCTTGCTGTTTCGAGGGGACGACGATGGCGGCTCTGGTCGGGTGTGTTTGTTGGTTGCGGACGACGTCGACCTTGTGGTGCCATGCAGTCTCGAAGTCGTTGGGGGGGATCTCGACCGAGTCGATCTGCTTGAGCAGTTTCAGCATGTTATCGAGCTGGGCCATGAGCTTGCTGTTTTTCTCGTGTCCCGTGCGGTCAATTCCCTCGGCTCCTTTGACGTCCTCTGTTCGCTCAAGGATGGCCCCGCAGTTCTGGCACTCGAAGCCCTCGTCCGAATACAGGCTCAGAACATCCAGCTCCGTCCATTCGGCGCCGCAACGCAAGCATACGTATTCCTTCCTCTCCTCGCTTGGTGTGTATTGAGCTTTGATTGTCGAGGTTAATTTCGAGACCTTGAATTTGATAGCGTCGATGACGGGATGTAACGGGATATAGTAGTATTCACGGTTGACAGGGCGGGTTGACCCGTCTCGAATCTCGGCTCGTGTGCTTCTGCACGGGGAAAAGTCATCATGTCAGCTTGTTTGCAGGTCCAACTAGTCTGGGACTGCAAGCGAGCCATACACCGCGATCAAACGATCTTCGCGCAACTTGGCGCAAAGTTTCCGCAGGTCCTTCTGCTGCATGCCGAGAAGGAAAGCAAGATCTTCCGCATGGAGTCTACATCAGGTGAAATGAGACGAGTGTCAGCCATGTATACCCAGGCTTCCGACACTTGTAAAGCCCTCAGAAAATAAACATACACCGAGTGGATAAAGAGCGCATCGACTATGAGGATCTGGCGTGTCTCATAGAAAGCCCGGACGACGGTCCGGATGAGAGTATTGGCAAGATCCATCCCAGAGGAAATCGAGATTTGTCGCGTAAATATGGTGAACCTGTAATTGCCCAGGGGATCTCGAAGCAAACACCAAGGGGAACGGCGCAAAGATTCTTGATGTCACCGAATAGAGCTTTAACGAAAGACGAGGGACATTCTTTTCCGTCCAGACAGCCGGAAGAGGCCAGATCAAGTTCGGAGGAAGGAAGAAGAGATGCAACAGCTTGAATGCAGCCTTAACACAACAGAACTGCAGAACAGGGACAAAGGAGTGTGGTAGAAGAGAAGGTTGAGGCGAGTTCGATGTGAAAGAAAGGCTGGAACCAAAGAGCATGCCCGAGGCACCCACTGTTAGTGCCTGAGGCACAAAAGAGCTGTATGATTCGGGAATAGTCCAATCGACCCTCAGCTAGTCCCAAATTGGTGTAGCGCCGCTCCAACGTCAAATCGCAGTCAAAAAAATGCTAATAATGTGAAGCCGTTCAGATGCAGCAAAAGCCTCCGTGCGGACTGGCCTCTTCATGCGCGCCTACATTTCCCTGCGTCAGTGCTTGTCTGGGATTAGGCCATCCCCCAGGAACCTCTCGATAGTCTCTCCATCGCTACGGAATACTAGATTAGTCGATTCTACGACCGCGCAACGGCAATTCGGAACAAAAGTGTCATTACAGCATTGGCAAAGACGAAACTCACCATGGACAATAACGAAGGAAGAGCTGAGGGACCAGGAGGAGCTGGTGAAAAGCGTAAGAAGAGGAATATGGGAAGGTCAGAATGGAGGTATGTTTTCGCGCGGAGATAATATACCAGTCCCAGCTGTCATCGACTAACCTGGCAAGTCGGCACATGGTAGACAAGAGAGCGCGCAATGAGGAGCAAAACGAAGCCAAACGGCGCAAGATTGAGAACGGTGAAGAAGTGTCAGGGCCTATCTATGCGACGCATTTCTCGCAGGAAGATATCGAAAGTGAGCAGCGGCGGCCGAAGAAGAAGGTTGCTGTATTAATCGGATACTCTGGGACGGGCTATCATGGAATGCAATTGTACGACTCTTGGCTATCTATGAAGCTTTGGACTACGATATTGACTTGTACCCAGGAGTGACAAGGAAAAGACCATCGAAGGAGATCTGTTCACTGCGTTCGTTGCGGCAGGCGCCATCTCCAAAGCCAACGCTGCCGACCCCAAGAAGTCGTCCTTGGTCCGATGTGCGCGCACAGACAAGGGTGTTCACGCGGCTGGTAATGTGGTTTCGCTGAAACTGATTGTCGAAGATCCAGACATCATCAAGAAGATCAACGAGAAGCTTTGCCCCCAGATCCGAGTCTGGGACATCCAGGTCACGAATAAGGGATTCAGCTGTTACCAGATGTGCGACTCTCGTGTCTACGAGTACCTCATCCCAAGCTATTGTTTCCTGCCGCCACATCCCAGCACTTATCTTGGCAAGAAGATTGTAGAGCTTGCTGAGAAGGAGGGAGACCTTGAAGCTTACAAAGCCCGACAGGAGGAGGTAGCTACCTACTGGAACGATGTCGATAATGAGCGTATCAAGCCTATTCTTGATACCGTTCCTGAAGATATCCGTGCATTAGTCGAAAAGGCTCTATACTTTGACGAGGAAAAATCGCAAGAGGACGAATCTGCCGGTCAGAAGGAGGAGTCGCAACCACAGGAATCCACTCAGGCTGAGGATGTCGCCCAACAAACTTCCTCCGAAGGTAAACCTGCGGATCTGGAACAGACCGCCCAAGACCAAAGCACAGAGACATCGGCCGAAGAAGAAGCGCGCAGACGGAGGATCTACGAGGCAGTCAAGAAAGTCAAGACCGCTTACACTGAAGCCAAACGCGCATACCGTATCCCCGCCGCCCGTCTGGACCGCCTGCAAGCCACACTAGACAAGTACGTCGGCACCAACAATTTCTACAACTACACCATCCAGAAGACATACAACGACCCCTCCGCCAAACGCTTCATCAAGTCTTTCAAGGTAGACCGCGACCCGATCCTCATCAACGGCACCGAGTGGCTCAGCCTCAAAGTCCACGGCCAAAGCTTCATGATGCACCAGATCCGCAAGATGGTAGCCATGGCTACAATGCTGGTCCGAGCCGGGTGCGATCCCCAACGCATTGTGGACTCCTACGGGCCCACCAAGATCGCCATCCCGAAGGCGCCCGGACTGGGTCTGTTGCTCGAACGGCCCATCTTCGACGGTTATAACAAGAAGGCAACGACCACGCTGGGCAAGGAACCCATCGATTTCAGCAAGTATGAAAAGGAAATCGAGGAGTTCAAGCAGCGTGAGATCTATGATCGGATCTTTCGCGAGGAAGAGCAAGCGAATGCGTGAGTCTTCCACAAGCTTCCCATTCTACGAGTCGGACGCTGACAAGCGAACAGGTTCTCTGTGTTCTTCAACCACATCGATCACTTCAGCCAGGAGACATTCCTTTACATCACGTCGGGTGGTATGGCGGCTTCCAAACCGCCCATGCCACCTACTGGTGCCACAGAGTCGGAGCAGAAGGAAGTCAGTAAGCCCAACCCGAAATCTCAGAGAGAGGCCCTCGCTGCTGTGGAAGCCGAGTCAGATGATGAGGGTGCAGATGCCGAGGAGGGAGGTTGAACCTGCCATGTCAATTCATTTCTCCTTGGTAATAATGCACAGGAATTTGTTAGATGAGGACATAGTGAACTCCCAAGCATAAAGATGGGACTCAATTGTGTTCGACAGTCTCAATAATACAAAAGGATCTGCAAGGACCGTTCCATCGAAGTGCCGGGTGATTTTTCGTACCATTACACGTATGTCAGTGTGAAGGCAGTCTATTACCAGATTTGATCTAGTATTCGGCCAGTAGACCTAGGTGATACGCAATATGTAACCGAAGTTGAACCCCAAACTTATTCCAGTGACAGCGACTGAAAACTAACGCATAGAACAGTGGATGCAAGAAGTGAACTTCGACTATCAACGCATGAAAGGAAAGACGCTATGTGTCATTAATTTAGGGCAGAATGAAACATGGAAGAGCTCGCAACGGAATCCTCAGTACGGAATGCTTTGATGTCAAACCCCATGAGCCGAGAGTAGAAGAAGTGACACGACCAGGGAATTCCTAACGAAAGAGAAATGGCGAAGTTGTACACCGGCACCGATGATTCGATCAGTGCAAGTCAAAACGGCAAAAAGGAAAAGTGAAAGAGAAAGGAAAAGGCATGTGCAATGATCAAGTTACTCAAAAATAGACAAAAGGACAAATTGCTTCAGAGAGATTATCAAGCGGAAACCGTACCAAGAGCCGCAGCGAGAAATGGAAAATCATCTGGTGTCGATATGTATTTAGAACATCAGCGAACGGGCCTTCTGGCGCCGAACGTCCGCACTGCGGATCTCGGGCTGAGACTGCGTGTGTTTATGCCCTGGTCGTGGTGATGCCGGCGCCGGCGCCGTCAGTCCCGCAGCGGAAGCGACATCTTTTCTCACTGGCGGAGGAGGTCCATGAGTGGAGAATCGATCAATTGTCTCTCTTCTGGACTTCATGCTTCGTTCGCGCTTGAGGACCAATTCAGTCCAAGGCTTGATTTGACTACTTCCAGAGGAGTTGCCCTTGCCGACACTATCAGCCAGGACCTTCATCCATCCCTCCTTGTCCGCTGCGCTGTCGGCATAAAAATCGATCACTTCGCCGTTTCCAAAGCGGATACGGAACCCTTCTTCCACGAACATGTAGCCTTCTTCCTCCTCGGCGAACGCAGACTTGCGTCGCCCACCACCTTTTGTGGTCGTCTCTTTCTGGATGAGAGATGACCTGTCGTCGATCAACTTAACAGCCTTCGACAGGTTGATCGTGGCACGGGGTTGGCGGGTGGTTTCATGGTAAGCCGTCAACTTGGAGCCTTGAAGCTTGAAGAAACGGCGACGCCAGTACTGTCGAAAACATCGCACATAAGTACAGAATCAATGCAAAGCCGGTCGGCGTGGAAAACTTACCGGGCAATCACCTCCTTGCTGAGAAAGGAATCCTTCCCAGCTGCGGGCTGAAGCAGCCTCCGCCTCGCGCATCTCGCGGATGCATGCATTCATGCTCTTTGGCATGTCCTCATCCTTTCCGCCCTTGGGCTTAGGGACGAACAGTAGCTGCAATTCCAGTTTGCCAATCTTGTATGGAGGGCGTCGTTGGGAGGCCGCACTAGACGTGCTCTTTTTGCTCTTCACGCTGCTTGGTTGCTCGTCGACCGCCCATTCGTTGAAGCAAGCCACATCGACAGTGTACGGCCGACCGAAGGCGTACTTCTCATGATCGCTGAGCGCAACGTAGGCCCGTCCAAAGCTGCCGTCGCGAGCAATAAGAGTCTTCAGTCTCTCCCAGACGCCGGCATTTACGTCCTTGCTCTTTTGTTGCTGGGAGGCAAGTTGCTGTTTCATCTCCATTTCCTTGCGCTTGCGTGGTGACGCGAAAACCCTGCTGAAAGTGGATGCCTTCTGCCTCGCGGGCGATGCAGGGGGAGCGGGTTCCTGAACTCTGAATTTAGCATCGTCGACCTTCATTTGAAGTGTCAGCTGGAATTCGAGGTCATTTTGTACAATGAGCTCGAATTCCTGTCCGATCGGAGCTGTTTTCCCTAGCTCCAGCCAAGCAGTGGTGACGCAATGAAGGCCATTGTCCAGTGTAAGAGCAAAGTACGATCGCTCGCCTAGTCCTGCAGTTAGAGTCGGCTTGTCACACGTAGAAGCGGGGGTTGGGAGACAGGCGAATGGATACTCACCCTTGGGAAGTGGCAGGTCGAGGTATTTCATACCGATGACCTTGACAAACAGGCGACCGCGTTCCTCACCATCGTCCAAAGCACCATCCAAGGTTGGTTCATTCTCCTCAATTGGTGCGATGGATTCCTGGACATTGCTCTGTTGACCTGGAAGGGGTGGCACGGGGCCTGCAACCGGCTTCTTCTTGGGGATACCACCAGACATTCTCATGCTCGGACGGCGAGGTTGTCCATTCCAGGGCACGGTTGTCCATGTCTGTTGGCTTGCTTTTCGCGGTGAGGGAGCTGGGGATCTCACTGTACGCGTATCGGTCGAGGTTTCTCCAGGTGTAGGCGCTGGTTCGTCATCATTGCGATTGCTGGCAATGACAACCTTGGTGTTATGCCTCATGAGATAACCTCTCTGTTTGGGAAATTGTGTGTCAGCTGGTGCTCGAGGGGCAACAAAAGGGTTCCTTGGGTCCTGGGGATTATGGGAATCCGGGGTAGAGGTAGTGCGTGCGGAAGCAAACAACTGGGCTAGGGACTTTTCAAACGCAACCTTTTGGGATTCAATGACTCGGTCAAATTCCTTGTCTAGACCCATGCCAAGGCTCTCTTCTTGTATGCTCAATGGGATATCCAGCTTAACAAAACTGCTTTGCCGCTGCGTGAGGTCCTTGCTGGGCGTGGTAGAGGCCGTCAAGTGAGTGGACTGATCCCCGGACTCTGACGCGGAGTCGTCGGGGGATGAGTGGTCAGATTCGTGGGAATTTTGCTTGCGCAGGTGAGGCAAGGGCGGGGGCTGCTGTCCGCTGACCTTACGACGGACCGCCGCCATCGAATCTACATCCGCTGGTGTGAGGGAAGGGCGTGTCTTGAGTCCGTTTGGTGCTTTGACAGTCGCAATGGGGTCCGGTACGCTTTCATCGGAAGAAGACTGAGAGTCATCGTCCTCTTCGCCAATCGGGTGGCGGATCACTGAGTCGGGGGTACATGGCTCAGAAACGGGCTCATTCATCTCCGGGGTCATCGGGCGTCGTAAGGACTCCGTGATTGTTGACATCTTCGGAGCCGGGAGCTCTTGGTTGCCAGAGTTATCGGGGCCATCTACTGCCTCCTCGAATCTTTCCGGGGGCACGGGAGTTGCCTGGCTATCGTTGGATCCCTGGGACTCGCGCTTTTGGTGTTTGGCATTTTCTTTAGGTAGCTGAGAGGAGTAGTCATCGTCAGTAGCAGGTTTGTCTTTCAAATCCTTGAGGGAGGAGTTCAGGGACGGAACAGGTTCATAGTATTCGGGTACGTCGTAGAGGTCATCGTCGAGCTCTTCGGGTTTGATCACCACGTTGTCAGAGTCCGAGTCTTCATAATCGTCGTCAACGTCATTATGGTTCTCAAGCGATGGAATGGGAACGTCTGGATCATAATTCATGTAGTCGTGCGGACTGGATGCGATTTGAGACTCGTCCTCATCATATGGGTCGTCCAGGAAGCTATCGCTTCTGCGCAGGTCTTTCAAGATGGAGTCCCTGGAGATTCGAGGCATAGGAATGTCGATGCCATTGGTGTCATGCTCCTCCACGTCCTTGGACTCATCCTTGTACTGGTCCCCCTTGGCATGTTCGCCCCCCTCGGATGGCTTGGCATGTTCTTGCTCGTCAGTAGCGTGCTCCTGCTCCGGCTCCGGCTCCTGCTCCTGCTTGGCCCGTTCGTCCTTGCGGATCATCATCAAACGCAGTCTGTCCTCCAATGACATGGACGCACGGCTCAGTTCACTGATGTCCGACTTCGTACATGATGCAGGAGCGGGGGGCGAGGGGAGAACTCTTTTACCACCGCTTCCTAGCTCGAACGCTGCTGCCAATTTCCCAGGAGAGGAAGCGCGAGGAGTGACAGGTTGCCGACTCGCGCCAGGTAGGGGAGGCAAAGGACGACGTTCTCCGTTCGAATCCAATGACTCAACACGAGAATGCTGGAGAGGCAAGTTTTGCTGAGAGGGAGTCGTGGGACCGGGACTCTGGGATTCCTCGTCCTCAGTAAATGGGTCGTCATCCTCTTTCACCAGCTCGTCGTTTGCGGTGGAAGGGCTCATATAGCGCCAATCCTCGGGTAGTACAACGGGGGTTTTTTCAAGGTCCTCCAAAGAGGCATCGAAGCTATCGTCGCGGTCGAGTGAGGACTCCCGGTCGAAACTGATGTCACCCTCATCCTCTTCAGAGTCATAGCTTCCGTCGCGAGACTCCGAGGCGATTGACGACGGGTCTGGAGTAGTCATCTCATACTCATTCACCTGAGGAGGAGCAGCATCGAAGGTCACGCTTTTAGGGTATCGGTTACCAATGCTGTCGTAATCGGACCAGATTTCGCACTCAGGATCGAAGCCGGTTCCTTTGACACCAAACCGACTCGCACGAGACAAGGAGGATTTGGCTGGAGATACCTGGTCTTTGCTTGGTGATGGAGGTCTGGGTCCTATCTGGCGGTCATCGCGATTTTGAGGCTGCTGAGGGGTCGAGTTGCTTTGAGACTGTTTCTGTGGCGGTCTACCCATCGCCAATGGTCTTTGTGGAACATATACACTAGCTGGATCGTACTCTTGGTTACGTTCACGCAGCATGTTGCTGTTCTTCACTCGAGATGCGCGCTTGAGATTCTCCAGAGATGGGCGCTTTGATGGCGAATACGGTGAGTCCGGGTCATACGGGACCTGGTTCTCGGAACTCCTTTGGAAAGGCGAGCCCGATTCACGGCCCTGCCAGAAGAGGCGCGGCGAGGATGAAACCTCGAAGCTCGAGGCATCACTGTTTCTCATGGTCTGCCCAATCGCACGTTAGGTTCTCTCGCAAAGACTCAGCTCATAAAGAGGCTCACCTTAGTGTTTTGATTCCACACTGGCGAGTTTCGTCTCTGAGCCACTGGGCTCACTTCGGATAGAGGGCGCTGCGCCGAGCCACTGCCCATCGTGACAGCAGACAATGATCATGCAATGATTACCAAAGGAAGGCAGACAGCACAAAGAACAAAGAGGGGAACGAAGAAAATCCCAACGCTGTGGTTGATGTATCAGCAGATGACATGTTTTGAGAGCATAACAAAGGAATGGCCCGTGCAACCACGGGATATCCCTTGCAAGAGGAACGCGCCCATACCTTATTCTGATAAACAATAACAAATGGCCAATGGGCGCTTCGATAACCAACAAAAGGTGATGTGAGGACTAACTTGAGGATATTGTTCGTACAAGTCGTGGCAGATTCGTCACAGAGGAGGGATATTCGTCAAAAGATCGCCAATTCGTTTCTCGTGATGGAGCGAAAGATACTGCTGCCCCGATAACAAAGGAATATAGAAACCCAGATGAGCAGAGATCGTCAACGGATCGAGGTGTGGGACAGATGAATCGATAAGTGACAGGATACCACAACATCCACCGCGCAAAGAGAAAGGAAGCAACAACAGCTAGATAGAAGATAACGACAACACGAGGGTAGACAAAGCATCAAAAAGAAAAGAAAACAAGCACGAGGAGGGTCTCTCGATGACAGAAGAGAGGAGAGTAGCTCACTATAGCAAGATAAGTAAGCTGGGTGGATCAGGATAAAGCAAGGTATCGTGCAGTCGCAGTGGGCAGCGGATGTTGACATTTTTGAGCGGCGGGAGTCTCCATAGCAACTGTTGCGGCCTGAGAGCCTTACAGTTACGGCCTTGTTTCCAAGGTTCGGCCTCCGATCCTTCTAGACCTATTAGGGATTAGCGTGGTTTGGGGGATGGCCAAGGCTTTTTTCATTATTGGCAAAAATCCGGGAAAGTTTCGTTCCACTCATTATCTGTCTATCTATCTAGATATCTTCAGCAAGCTGTTGCAGAAGCGCTCGGTCTTGTCGACTCACCGTCACAATGAATCGACTAGGCAGACTATCTCTGCCTCTGCCTCCTTCAGTATGTCTATTTTGCCAGACTCGTGCAACGGCGCCGCGTCCGTCATCATGGCAGGCTACCCGTTCAATGGCCACTGCTCGACTCCGCCGCAGAGTCGCTCGGATGGCTCTATCACCAGATGTCGCCAAACCATCTGTGAAGAAAAGTCGCGGGGACAGGGACCGATTTGGACCTTTTGCGGGGATGAATCAGACAGAAGCACGAATTCGCGACACACCGAGAGCAAGATCTCGAGCAGCTCAGAAGCGCTCTGGCGAGTCTGAGGAGGATTCCCAGAAGGAGGAAAGCCCGTTGTATAAGGCATTGAAGATGCAAACAACATTGGCGCCTATCCCGTACGGTCGTCGCGTGGCCATCAAGGCCAAGCTTGCCGACATTACGAGCTTTGATCAATTTCCGCTCCTGCCTGTCGTACGCAATTCGATTTCTTCCCAGGCTTTGCCCGGTTTGATGGACGTGACGCCAACACCAATCCAACGTCTTGCCATCCCGAGACTTTTAGAGGAGACAAAAACGGAGAAGAAGCCAACAAAAGCGGACGATGACGAGCCTCAGTACGACCAATACCTTCTAGCAGCAGAGACGGGGTCGGGCAAGACACTGGCGTATCTACTTCCAGTTGTGGACGCTGTCAAGCGTGAGGAAACCTTGGACAAAGAACTGGAGAAGAAGGAGCAGGAAGAGAAAGCGAGGGAGAGAGAAGAGAAGCTGAAAAATCGAGCTTTCGATATCGAACCAGAGCTTCCACCACTTTCAAATGCTGGCAGGCCAAGGGCGATTATTTTGGTGCCCACGTCGGAGTTGGTGGCTCAGGTAGGCGCAAAGGTGAAAGCACTATCCCACACGGTCAAATACCGATCGGGAATGATATCCTCCAATCTCACTCCACGCCGCATCAAGAACACACTATTCCACCCTGACGGAATCGACATTCTTGTTGCCACCCCTCACCTGCTCGCGTCCATTGCGAAAACAGAGCCATACGTGCTCAGCCGTGTCAGTCACCTGGTTCTCGACGAGGCAGATTCGCTATTGGATCGGTCCTTTTCGCCAACAACCACAGAGATCATTAGCAAGGCCGCTCCTTCTCTCCGCAAACTGATTTTGTGCTCCGCCACTATCCCTCGGAGTCTTGATAACCTCTTGAGAAAGCGTTACCCGGACATTAAGCGGCTCACGACGCCCAATCTCCACGCAATTCCTCGTCGCGTGCAGCTGGGTGTGGTGGATATCGAAAAGGATCCCTACCGCGGAAACCGCAGCCTGGCATGTGCCGACGTCGTCTGGTCGATAGGCAAGGCAGGCGACTCCGAGTCATCGGGCCCTTACTCCTCGTACGTTGCGCCGAAGACCAAGAAGATTCTTGTTTTTGTGAACGAGCGCGAAGAGGCAGACGAGGTGGCTCAATTCCTTCGATCCAAGGGTATCGACGCGCAGGCTCTCTCGCGGGACTCGAGTGCTCGAAAGCAAGAAGAAATCCTTGCCGAGTTCACCGAGGCACCACCCCCTCCAACGCCCGATGAAATCCTGCTGGCTCAGAAGCAGCGTCGTCAGGAAGACGCCATCCCATTCGAGATGCCCGAGAAGACGAACCAGGGTGATTCGTCCCGTCGCCTTCCCAACACCAAGGTGCTCGTCACGACCGACTTGGCCTCCCGCGGTATTGACACTCTTGCAGTCAAGACCGTCATTCTCTACCATGTCCCGCACACAACCATTGACTTTATCCATCGGCTCGGCCGTCTCGGCCGTATGGGCAAGCGCGGTCGCGGTGTGGTGCTGGTCGGCAAGAAGGACAGAAAGGACGTAGTCAAAGAAGTCCGCGAGGGTATGTTCCGTGGTCAGGCACTGATCTGAGGGACTCGTCAGGGCAAAAGTTGTAACATTGTGTATAAATTCATCATCGGCACAGGGCAAGGCGTTCGGACATGGGTCCCCAGGGCAGGGAACGAATACCAGTATAGACCATCGGATCTGGACATATGTATAATACTGTATATTTATAGCATCACATTCATCCAACTCATCCAACTCATCCACTGTGCATCATCTCATCCGCGCCGCCACTAGGCTTAGATACGATTATCGATACTGTACTATTCTACTTTCAAACAGGAACCCGTCCCCCAACCGACCCCCAAAAATCACACCTCTCCTTCAGAAACGACAGCTCCACAGTCGCAAACCCGTCTGGAGCAATCACCCACTCCTCCCCCGTCTTCTTGAGAACCGGCACACCCGCCTCCGACGCATTCGTCACCTTATGCGCATTCGGATCGCCCGTCTGGAAGAAACTCCCAAAAGCACCGGCGAAGCCCTCGTAGATCAACGGATGAGTCTGCTGGATCGTGTTGACCCGGTTCCACTATTCTGAGTTAGTATCCACTCACGCCTTTGGGCAGCGATGATGGGTGATAATGAAAGGGGGGGAAGACGAACATAGACGGTATCGCTCGCGTGTTTTGCCGGCGAAATCGTATATTCACCGAGATAGCCCGTCCGCGAAGCCGACGAGGCAAGCCAGTACGCCGGACAAGCGAGGACGAGGTCTCTGTAGACCAGGCCCGCGCGGATCAGCGTCGTGTTGTACAGGTCGATGGTCTCGGTTTCGCCGGTGGGCGGGTAGTACTTCGATTCGACGAGGGCGACTTGTTTGGGTGAGAGGCCCGGCACGAAACCCGTCAGCCAGCTGTGGAAGCTTGCAGCGGAGGAGTTGAACCCGCCCGTTGTGATCGTCTTGCCCAGGCCCGAGGGGATGAAGTTCTCGCCCTCGTGGGAGTTGTACATGCCGAAGACGAACTCCGTTTTGATTTGGTGGCGGGCCACGGCGTCGGTGAGGGGGTCGAGGAGGAACTCGCCGTCGATGACGGGGGCCCAGGTGAAGGAGCTTGTGTTGTAGGTGTGGCTGGCGCTAATGATCAGATTTGCGTCACGGATAGTCTGGACGTCGACGGATTTCAGGCAGGCGAGGGAGTCCATGGCGTTGGCGCAGCCGGTGAGGTTGACGAGCTGGTCGTAGATGGCTTCTGCTTCGGGGGAGTCATAGGCGTAGGTCTTTGGCCAGAACGGCGAGCTGGCGAGCGCCTTGGAGAAGAGCTTGGGTTGCTTTCCCCGCCCGTTGGCGAGGACTTGAGCCACCACCGAGCCTGCGCCGGCAGATTGGCCCCAGATCGTGACGTTGCGAGGGTCGCCGCCGAAGTGGTGGATGTATTTCTGCACCCACTTGAGGACATACTGCTGGTCAAGGAGGCCAGGGTTGAGATCAGACGTTGGAGAGCGCTTGATCGCCTTGCCTGGAAGGAAACCAAAGGCATTGACCCGGTAGTTGGGGTAGATGACCACGTAGTCATTCAGATCGGTGACGTTCAGGATTGGATATGAGGACGGGGGTAGTGTAAACGAAGCGCTGCCTTGAATGAAGCCACCACCGTAGAAGACAACCAAGACTGGTCTAGAAGCAGACGAGGAAGCGACTGTATCATCCCACGGTCGTGAGAACAGGCCTAGGTAGAGGCAGTCTTCGGAGCCATTGACGGTGCGTTGCGGGCACATGTCAAAGTCCTGATCGGTGTCATAGACGCCATTCGTGACCTTCACAGGCGGCTGGGGTGCTCTAAACCGGTTCTCCCCTGTTGGCGGCGCTGCAAAGGGGATCTTGCGGAAGTATGAGAGATTATAGGTAGAGTCATATTTGCCCTGGAACTGCCCATAGTCGAGCTCGACAAGTGGATCTCTGTAGGCGCTGGAGAGCGAGAAGGTCAGAAAGACGACGCAAAGAGCAATGATATACTTTGTCGAGATCCCCATGGCTACAAGCGACGATCTTACCAGGAAATGGCCCAGGAGGCGATTCCTACAGAGACCCGAGTATCTCTGCTCATTTATACGGCATCTTGGCGCAGCAGCAACACTGGCAGGTTCTCGGTATGAGACACACCGAGATCAGACCTAAAGACCCGGAGAATAAACGAAGATGAAGTCAAATTAGATGCCAAGTTCGGGGAAAGGGAGACAGAGCCCTTCGCGATTGGTGCAGTTATATTTCCCAGCTTCGCGAAGGAATCATGAAGAAAACGTGGAGTAACGCAAAATGCGGGGAAGACACAAAAGGGAATCACACTGTCCCTGATTGTCGGGGATTGGCGACCTCGTGCTGGAAAATTGAGAGGGTGTGATGTTGTGAGATTGTGTAATTGTCCCAAATCCTGGATATGTTACTGCATCTTGTACAGTATAGCGGTATGCAAAAAATGAGGCCAAATCATGAAACCATGTCTATAGATGCAATATGCCGTGTCTTGGAGCGCCATGCCTCGATGAATCCCAGATCCCAACATCGCAATGAAATGTTACCAGCCCACAAACACCATTCCCAATTAGTACAGAATGCCAAAAACACAGAAGTCGCCGTCATCACATTGTCATTCGAAGCGAACGAGTGCGTTGCCGGCTCGCACGAGTAGTGCGTCTGTCGTCACAGCCTTCGCTTCCTTCGGTTTCTGTGCGTGGCTCAGACAATTCCGGCGTGGGCGTCACACCGAAACTGACGCCGCGATCTTTACGCGAGATGAGTGCCTCTTCCTCAGGGTATAGGAAGCGGTGCACCGTCCGATGGTCCATCACTCGTTCCTCATCGTCCGACGGGCCCTCCCTATCAGTCTTAGGCCACCGATATCCATACAACATAGAGTGACGCTCGCAGCGAGGGCACTCCCTTCGAGTCAAGTAGGAGTTATGTTGCACAAACCAGGCATTACAAGTGTGGCAGTCAACCCAGCGGTCGTATGTCTGCGCCAAGAGTTTCGAGGTCTTGGTATAATCTCCTGGAACACGGACGAGTTGTGATTCAGCCTCCACCGACTGAACAACAGCGGTTTTTCCACGAGACTTTCTGGGCTTCTTTTTGTTGAAATCAAGAGATTCTTGTCCCAATGTGCTCGGTGGGTCTGATAGTTCTGATGTGTCTCCCTCAATACTGTCTGAGCGTTGAGATGTGATCGACAATTCAACGTGTGTCTCGGCTAGGGCGGAAACTTTCTCCGCAGATTTTCCTATCACTTCTTCCACTTTGATTTTGACCCCAGCATCGCACACAGAGGTGGCGGTTGTGGATGTTGACGAGCGTTCTGACTCGTTCGCGGCAGTTGACGGAGGAGAATCGGCAGGCGGAGAAGGCAGGGCAGCGTCCACGGCCGTGTCATTTGCCGACTCGAGAGCGCTGTTACTCAAGGCCACAATATCAGGACCGTTGGACACGGGGTTTAAACTCGGTAAGGAAGGGCCAGCAGGTTGCTCAATCGAAGTAGCAACTTCGAGGAATGACACTTCGGATCTCAATTTGGAACTCTGGCGAACAAATTTACCTCGTTTGCAAGGCGTGGACGGAGTAGAGATTTCGGTGTCTGAGTCAGGCGCAAATTTGCGCTTCTTAGGTGAGACATGACTGTCGATTGACAGATTATCATCGTTCGGCGCAGGCGTGGACGCTTTACTCTGAGGCTCAGCTGGCACATGCGGCGACCAGCCATTGCGGACCAGTCGTTCGCAGGTAAGACACAAACACTCGCAGTTGTCAATCCCAAAGTAGTCGTCTCCGTAGGATACTGTAATCTCCTCGCCGATGTAGATGTCCCGAGTAGCCACGACCTGCATGCCTTCTGATCCACGCGTCACCAATTTTCCATTCGCATTACAGTCGTGATTGGCGAATCTAGCAGGCCCAAGGAAAAAAGACGGAGTCCTTTTCCTGCTGGACATCACAATGCTAAAGTCCTTCCGCTTCAGGTCAAGATCCCGCTCTTCTTCACGAGTCATAGGTACAAGAGTTCCGCTCAGATATTTGATTTCCTGTCCTTGCTTGATAAATTTGCGAGCGCAGATCGCAGCCTCGTGTTCCGTGATTGTGTAACGATTGGTCGTGGTAATCTCAAACGGGGAGTCAGGCAGGTACATCTGGATGTATTTGCGCAGGTGACGGCGAAACCAGTCCTTCTCGCGATCGTTAGGCAGCCGTGCCATGAATTTCTTCAGCCCTGACATCGCGAGCAATTCTCGTTCTGCTTTTGTGGGATCCTTTGCGACAATGACATCGTGCAGGATGATGCGAGCGACATCATCGTCGACAATGCCCCGCATGGGGTTGTATTTGGTTCTATTCTTGCGAGTATTGGTCCAGAAGTAAGCCTGTAGAGCTCAAGGATCAGTAACGAGCCTGAAACATGCATGACAGAGAAGGATCACGTACACGGTCCACCAGCGCATCCGTCGCGACGTCGTCGTAGCTGGCCAGTTTCGCAAGGGTCAGACGGTCGCGACGGTCGACAGATGGGCTATCCCTTGCCTTTGCGGACGGCATAGCGACGGCAGTATCAGCAATCTTCCATACAACAATGGTCGGCCGCTATGATGTGTATGCGTTATGAATTGTGCGGCTGCGAATGCTGCGGCTCGATGTCTTGTCAAAGGAGACCAAAGCGGAAGTGCGGATCTTGATAACAGGGGGTGATCCGCCAAATGAGCGTCAATTAGCGATTCATTAAAACGCAAGGAGAAAAGAGCCCGAACATAAAGTTGTGGACATAGTGAAAAGGCGAGTGAATGCCCCAGGGGACTTAGCGCAAATGGAATGGGAGGGGGGAAAGGCTTTCAATAATGCGACATTCACTAGGACAACACTTGGCGGCTGCGTTGCCCATGCGATCAATTGCGCCTTTTCCGGGGTCGGTGATCGGCGAAACCTGCCGGCCCGGTGCTGGAAATCTTTCGGCCAGCCCAGGCGGACAGCTCTGACACCGTCAGATAATACCCCTCAGTTGCGCTTATACAATCAAAATGATTCAATTAAAGGTAAGCGTTATTTGCTTTGGACGGTCGACCTTTCAGAATTCTTACTGATGTGGTTGGCAGACGTTGCTGAACTGTATCGACAACTCCGGCGCCGCAGTCGTCGAATGCGTGAATGTCTTGAAGAAGAAGCGGCCGGCCACAGTGGGTGGGTTATACATCTACTACAATATCTACGATCAACGAGCTCTGACTTTTGATATGATTTCGACCGGACATAGGTGACCGAATTGTGGTTGTGGTTCAGAAACAGCGAAACTTCGGCCCCGAGAGCACGAACAACAGCGGCATTGCGAACAAGGTCCGTCGCGGCGATATCCGGCACGCTGTCGTCGTTCGCGCAAGAAAGGAGATGCAAAGACCAGATGGGACTATTGTCAAATTCGATGACAATGCATGTGTGCTGGTCAACAAGTCGGGTGATCCGATCGGAACCAGAATGAACGGTTAGTCTGCTAGAAGGTGGTCTCTATCTGAGTTTTGACCCAGCTACTGACTTTATGGTTGCAGGAGTTGTTGCTACAGAATTACGAGGAAAGCAGTGGTCGAAAATTCTGTCCTTGGCGCCTATGCATGTGTAATATACCAACTTGGAAGCGAATCGTTTTATCATCTCACACAAATACTCTGTACCAATAAATAGAAATCCTTGAAGCATCCGATTCTTCTTATCGCCAGAAATGCCATGACTCCATAACAATGCCGTAAAATCACAAACGGAAGGGTATCCAAACTTCGGACGCTGCACCAACAAGACCAATCATACAAAGACATTACCACAAGCGCAGCAGACATAGTAGAGTTTCTTCAATGACAGAGCGTCAGCAAAATGTGGCAATCAAAAGGCACGGACAATGTCTCACCATTCCAGTTTCCGCTGATCGTTGTTGAGATTGGAAGAAGACTGCTTCCGCTTCACCGCAGCTCGGACAGGGCTTGTTCGATCGGGGAAGCTAAGCAAGAGAGAGATATCATGTCAGCCACGGAAATTTCAAGCAATCAAATCTTGGAATGTTTCCATGACAGGAAGGATGGGCAGCATGGTTAAATGCTCATGGAATCCTCAGAATCCCAATCGGACAGTATGTCTTCAGGCAGCTGCCCGCAGGTAAAGCAGGTAATCTCCTCCCCGCAATGGGCACAGAAACCAGGGAGACAAACCGTTGGATCAGATCCCACATCCTGGGTTACACCAGCAGTGTCTCCAACTTGGCTGTTCAACTTGTTCTGATAAACACAGTATGAGGTCGCAGGCTCGCCGACGTGGCAGGTTCGACACGTGAACATGAGACGGTTGTTGACGCGGTCTTCCTTGGGATAGAGCAAGTTCGAGCTGTTTCAGTGTGTTAGCTGACTGTAGAGTGAGAGACTATGGGAGATAGGAAATTTCTCACCATTCGCGACAGAAACGGAAATGAATCTGATCAGTTTGCTTGTTATCGCCACTGGCGGACGGAGATGGGCTTGCAGACATTTTGTCGGTGTAGGTTGAAGCGTCGCGTACGGAAAGGTTTGCAGTAGCAGAGAGGATATATTTGCAAGAAACAAACTCGATCACGTCTGATTCTAGTTTCGAAGGAAGTTGAAGTACGCTCAAGAAATGGCAAAGCGAGAGATCAAGGAAAAAGATGATAGAGACCCCGGTCAAAGACTGCGCTTGAATCAATGGAAGTTCGAAGAAGCGCTGGATTGGCGCCTGAGGCGGACCCGAAAGGAGACTAGACCCAATCGGGTTGGACACAAAGCGCGGACCCGAACCTTAAGTAGAATGTTTGCACTGTTTGCTGCTGTCCCTCTTTCTTCCCCCGCAGTTTGTACGGGCGGCTCAATGTTGCTTATATTAGAGGAAACCGTTGACGGCTTCATCTTTTTAATCCACAAATATATGCAATCTTTCGGCCAATTTGCCTCATATAGCTCTTGCAGAGCCATTTAAATATACATCAGATTCACTATGGTATGTCGTGTCCCTCCTTTCCTAAGCTGGTGCCTTGACTGACTGGACATCTTCCACAGGTAGAAACAGGTCTTCCCGAAGGATGGGAGGTTCGCCATTCCAACTCCAAGAACCTTCCATACTACTTCAATCCTTCGACCAAGGAGTCCCGATGGGAACCACCCGCCGGCACAGATACCGAGTTGCTGAAGGTCTATATGGCAGACTACCACAGCGCCCCCGCCGGGCGGCCTGATGGCACAGGCCAGGGTGAGGGCAAGATCCGTTGCAGTCACCTCTTGATCAAGCATAGAGACAGTAGACGACCAAGCAGCTGGAGGGAGGCGGATATCACCCGATCGAAGGAGGAAGCCATCGAGATCCTTCGGGGCCATGAACAACGCATCCGCTCGGGTGAAGTTAGCTTGGGCGATATCGCAGTCTCGGAGTCGGATTGTAGCAGTGCCAGGAAGAAGGGCGACCTGTATGTTACGTCCATAGTCGTCGTAGTTCCCTCCTTGGTTATATTCAATGCTAATTCTTCACAAGTGGGTTCTTCGGCCGTGGCGAGATGCAAAAGGAATTCGAGGAGGCAGCCTTTGCACTGCAACCAGGTCAGGTCAGCGGCATTGTTGAGACGGCATCTGGAGTCCACCTTATTGAACGGTAAGTCGTCTCTCTGTCTGTTGTGCATGGATTCAAGAAAGGTAACGCTGATAACAATTCGAATACAGCGTTCAGTGATGTATTTATCATTCGCAAAATTATACTGTTCTTAGAGTTACAGAAAGACTATGCACTTTTTGCCTAGGCTCAATTTGCTTCCTATGCACAAACCGCACACCTTACTCACTGCAGTACCTCTAATAGCGCTGGAGGTTTTGTTGGCCACCTAGTTGATATACATCTCCCTCTAAACTCTGTCAGCACCAATTATACCCAATCCTTCTGACTATGGACTTCTTCAGGAGGTCTGTAGAGTAAGGAGGTACGGTTCAATTACCCGATACTAATTTTACTGGTATAGTGGTATGCAGCTTGCTGTGACTTTGATTAGGCCACACTAGGGAAATTTCGGGCTGATGTCAATCAACGTTACAAAACCACCCGGATTCTCGCATTGTGATTCGTTTACTCCGTAGATCAGTCTGAGCCGTCGGTCAATATGTGTCAATATCTTTTCGAGATTTTCCAGTGGGCTTAAGCAAAGACAATTCCTCCATCAAACGCTACAGACCTTCGTCACGTGGCCAGATAGCCCTCTCCCACCGCCATGTCAGTAGGTGAGTCGCCGAAAGATAGAACAAGGAGCAATGTTGTAGTGTCTCATATTGTGAATGAGGGTATAAAGATCATGGTTCTAATTATCAGAAATCAATGTTTTACTTTTACTTTTTTGGGCGAACTATCCCTCTCCTTTGTTCTTGAGAACATGGCATGGTTCTACTAATATATATCGGCACTCCAAATCGTTATAAACCACTTCGGGATTCCATCTACCATGATCATCTCAAGCTAAGCCAAATAAAACAGAGAGATCAAGACCCAATTCAATATGTGCATGGTGTACACCCGCAAATACACCCTCTGCGGCTGCATCTGGGATGACTCCTCAAGCCGCTGCAAGTACTGGGAGCGGTGCAGCAGACGAAGACTGATTCAGAGAGAGTACGAGATGATGTGTGGCGAATGTTGGAAGAAGGTTACACCGGGTGCGGAACAGCAGAGCCAAGTCGGGGATGCACTTCGATCGGCCCAGGATGGAGGGCCAAGGGAGTCGATGACCCGGCAAACTGAGTGTGATCTGTCAAGACCTTGTGATCCGGTTCCCTTGGGGAAGGGGGTAGTCAAGCGGAGGACAGAGAAGGGCAGTGCCACTACGTTCGAGCTTATGTGTTCTCTCCTAGATATTCGGGAGTTGGGAGGAAGTTGGGGTTGACTGGTAATAAACTCCAAGTGCTGAGCACGAGCGCTTTGATCAATTTCTGATGTGAATCTTGTATTACTGGCAGGTGTCATTTCGCCAATTTGACATTAAGCAAACTTCTATTGCCGGTCATAGACCACGGTACAAGTAGAACGTGCCCTCGAATTCGGACAGTTCATAGTCAAAATTTAGATGCTCGAGTTCAGTCGGTTCAATCGAGACGTAATGGCTTCAATGACAGCAGACCTGAAGACGATGACTTAGCTTATGCAGCACTTATCATTAGAAGAAAATACTTACTCTCGCTCGACCATCCTCATGGCGTCGGAAATCTTCGCTCTTTGTAGCCTCTGTGGGACTCTTGGCCCAGCAGCAGTGGGGGACGCCGGGCTCCCAGGCTCCGGTGCGACAGGTGCCTTGGCTGCAATTGACTTGGCCTCGCCCAGCAGATCCGCCGCTATCTCCTTGACCTGCAGCAAGTGTCAGCATCACTATGTGTGGTTCATGAGAGAGATGAGACTCACGGTTTCCAATCGCTGTGACAAACTCTGATCCTTCTCTTCTTCTTTCTTCTCTCTCTCCAACGAAGCAGATAATGCCTCCACTTCCGACAGCCATGCCTTCTCCTTCTCACTCAGTGGACGACCACCCGACTTCAAGACCTTGTTTCGGAGCGACTCGTATCTCTCAACCAATTGCGCCTGTCTCTCCTTTGCAGCCTTCAGCCTCTTATCCAGCGCCTCACCACTCCTCGAACCCTCTCGCCGCTGACCATCCTTACCAATATCGCTTGAGACCCCCTTGATGCGCTCAGCCACGTCAGAGAGCTGCTTCAGTTGCTCCTGCATCTCCCCTCGCAGCCGCTCACAGCGACGGAAAAGATCCGATGCCGCTCTTTCAAGAGCATTCGTGTGAGCAGACAGAATGCGGTGTGCAGCAGCAACCAGGTCCAGCGTTGCTGGTGACAACCGCACCTGCTCTTTGAGCGACTGGCGTTGTCGATGAGGAACATGCTTGTCAACGAAGAACTCCAGAGGTGAGTCCGAATAGAGAATAGAAGGGACTTGGTAAGGAGGTCTTTTAGGTGGTAGAATGGGAGAAATTGGCGCCTGTGCCCCAGAACCAATTGGTCCCATATCTGCAATTGGTGGAAAGCTGACCTCGGGCGCATCCATGATGGCAGCATACGGGCGAGACGCGCGGTAGCTCAACAGCAAATAACCAAGATCATAGTCGTAGAAGACCAGAGAAGATGCCAGATGGTCTGATTCGCCTTTAACAGCACTGTCGCCATCGTCTACTTGGATGATTCGCTCCCTGAGAGATACTGTGCCTTCGCAGAGCACTTGCAAACGGAAAGCCGACCCAGCCGTATCCTCTGACTGGAGCTCGGCCTCAAGCCTCTGCACCCACGAACTCAATGAAATAGATGTGACATTGCTCGCGGTTGTGACGAAGAAGCTGTATCGAGAGATAACATCGTTGGTAAAGGTTGGCCAGTTGTTCACATGCTGGTCTTCTTGTCTGATTGTATCCAATGACTCAACCAAGACCAAATCAGACGGCTCAGACAGAGGAGTACTGAAGGCATTCTTCTTAAGCTTGGGGAGCCACTGCCCCTCGACGCCATCAAGTTCAAGGCAGATATGGACCCTGCCAGTGCGGGTCGAGAGGCAGATAACAGTGGCCGACAATTGATCGTTGTCTTCCACTGAGAGCTCATCATCCTCACCCATCATGAGAGCATCCACGTCGACTTTTGACGCAATAACAAGGAGATCACACAGGTCCAAATCATCAAGCTCGGCCCCAGTGTCGACACGGAACGGACCCTGCAACCTGGGGATCGCGCTGGGATTGGCAGGACGTGTTAGGATTTCCGATCCAGGCTCAAGATCTGAGCCAGCGATGCTCTGCAAGGGATCCTGGTTATCGATCTCCGTGAGCCAGTCATACTGCTGTCGGCAGGCTGTCAGCTCATCCTCATATTCCGACGAGTCTTCCTCCATCGCCGACAACTTTGGGACAATGGCCGAAGTAAGGGAGGGAATAGTAGTCGCTGGAGCTTGCCATTTGGAAGGCAATAACGGGCAAAGGGCATACAGATCACCAGGCCGCATTGCGACCCACAGTGTCATTGGTGCCCATGCGCTCTCCTTCTCGCTTCCGCTACCGCCAAAGCAAGCCGAGGCGACTTCCATATCAACGAAATCGGCGGAAAATCCTTTGTTCTTCCCAAACCCAGAAGGTGAAAAGTCCTGGTCGCAAGACGTTCCGTCCACTAGTTTTCTCAGATCAACCGCCAGTGTAGGTCGGTCGAATGACCAGTGGTTGTTCCGGTCCAGCTCCCATACCCGAACGGCGGCATCCGCGGTGACGGTGATAAGACAGCCTCCAAGGTTGCTGTGCACCCCCAACGGATGCCACAGCGCCGAAACAACGGGCGACTCGGGGATAACGTGCGTGGTGGGACCAAGCTGGTAATACTTGAGACGGATAGGTGAGCGATCCGTACTAGACAAGTGCGATGAATCTGGTAGCACCGCAATGTACACTGTATGATCCGTCACGATAGCCAGAAAGGCGCCGTTTGGAGAAGGAATCATCTGCCGAATCCGTTCGTAAACTGGTACGATCAGAACCTAGTCATTCATTAGCCACGACAATGAGCTAGACATGCAAAAGCTCGTGCGGGAATCAGCCATACTCTATAATAGTCTGTTTCATCGCTATCCGACGGTCCCTCAGAGCTCTTTGTCTGACCAGAAGCGTCCTTCTTTGATCTGGACTGCTGCTGCCATACATCCTTCAGCCGAGTAAGGCTCGACCAGCGGATCTGATTGTTCACCACGGTGAAGACTTCATTTCCTCGCTTTGCCAAAGTTCTTGTCGGGCCGCTATACTCCGCCTCGTTCTCTGGAAGATAGCCGGGTTTTTTCGTCGATGTGCTTGCAAAGAGTGTTGCGCCGGGTGCAGGGCGCGATAGCCATGGAGGAGTGTAGCTGATGAGTTTCGGCATCGTGAGCGGTTATCGCGAACAAGTTGAAATTGGAAACAGAATTAGATTGGTGACGAATGAGGTCTATTATTCCATATCCTCAGTAAGCTGGTAGGAGGATAGAATTATTCAAATTGAAGGTTGGTTCGAATGACGGCAATAATAGCAACAAACAGCGGGCCCGTGGATTTTTGGTTGCAGAAGGAAAAGCGCGCCAAGAGAAGGTAAAGCTCCGCCCTTGAGAGCTCTTGATGTCCAGCTATCCTTTGTCTGCAAACTGCATTCCCGTCATCTCCACCGTTGCTCTATCTCGCACATATTCAGCTGCATTGTCTCATATCGCTTGAAATAATTGCCTAGTTCTTTTCAGGAATATAAGACTGCATCGACAATATAATGAGTACATTGATCCACAACACAGTCGATAGGCTGGATCGGCCTAGCGCCTATTACCTGGGAAAGGTGCGCTCGAAATCTGCTTTTAGCCTTTGATCATTTGCTAACGAGGTCTTTTTGAATGTGTAGAACAAGAAACGCAAGTACAGTCAGGATGACGCTGAGAGGCCCGAGGACCCAGTCGACAAGTTGCAGGATGCCACAACACTCTACGTCGGAAACCTGTATGTCGACCGAAATATTGCATTCATGCCCATAATTATGGCTCATACTGACTTTCCATAGTTCTTTTTACACAACAGAGGAGCAAATTCATGAGCTTTTTTCAAAGTCAGCGGATCCGCATGCCCATCATGGCATGATGCCCAGAACTAACAGGCGCATATAGGTGCGGTGAAATCAAGCGCCTTGTAATGGGGCTGGATCGATACAACAAAACTCCCTGTGGCTTCTGCTTCGTGGAATACTACACCCATCAGGATGCCTTGGATTGCTTAAAGTATATCGGAGGCACCAAGCTTGATGAGAGAATTATCCGTACAGATCTTGATCCTGGCTTTGAGGAGGGACGTCAGTATGGGTACGTGATGCTACCTCTTTATCAGAAGAGAGAAGAATTGGAGTGTCTAATTTTAAGCGAAGACGAGGAAAGTCTGGTGGTCAGGTGCGCGACGAATACCGTGAAGAGTACGATCCGGGCCGCGGTGGTTATGGTCGGGCATACGCAGATGACCAGCGCAGGCGGGAAGAAGAAGAGTACGGCAAAGGTAGGTAATTTGGAAATAGATTTGCGTGGTCTATTGGCGCAGACAAGGCGTTTGTACAACAACAAGGTCATCTCTATTTTCCCGAAAGAATGCACCGGCAACAAGGAAAGGAGAGTTCTACCAGATACCCAACAATCAAATCGAAACAGAACACAATTCCTGGATCAAGAATTGTCAAGTCTATGACTGTTCATATTCCCTTCCTCTTCCTTACGGACTCCTCCACCTGGCGCAACCACCAGGAATGTATTCTGGCATCACCTGTCAACTCGGGGTGAAAGCTTGTTCCGAATACGTTACCCTGTTTGACTGCAACGATATCACCGGTCTCTTTATCTGCGTCGATATGTGTTCCCATGGCGGCTAGTTTGGCTGCTCTGCCCGAGAGACTTGCCAGTACTTCAACTTCGTCTGCCATCGCCGCCTTAGCCGCCTGACCCTGAGGTTGTTTCGAAGGCGCCACCACCGTCTCGTCCCTTTGTATTTCGTCCACCTGAATACCCTCTTGATGAGGCAGGATTTTCTCCACCACTGGCGCCCGGATAAAAACTGCTGGGAAGGATTGCTCGGTTGGGCCCAAGAACGGCAACTCTAAGGGCGCCTCGAAACTCTCCGTCTGCCGGCCAAAGTGATTTCTGTTTACGCGAACGTCGAGGCCTCCGATGAGTTCCTGCCCGCCTTTCTTGGTTCGATTAGCAGACTCGGCGAGCAGAATCAGCCCGGCACAGGTGCCCCAGGTCGGTTTGCGATGGACCCTAAGAAACCGAATTGTCAGTTGCATTGACGGGATAGCCTTGGGGTTATTGCGCGAACACACTTCACAAAGTCCCTCAAAGGCTCCAAGAGGTTCGATCGGGCCGCAACAAGAGAGATGGCTGTACTCTCGCCTCCAGGGAGGATCAGCGCATCACACCGATCCAACTCCTGCGGGGTCCGAACTTCAATGAACTCCCATTGAGTAGTGGAGCTTTGTTCCGAGACCGCCTTTTTCAGCAGCTGGATATGTTCGTAGAATGCGCCCTGTAAAGCGAGAACCCCGACAGTGGTGCTGGCCATGGCAATTCCTGCTTGTAGAAAATAACTTTTTGACTCAGACGTTGGCCACTGTCTTTCGCCTTGTATACAACCATTACCTAAGCGGATCAACATTCGGCCGATATTTATCGGCACGTGCTACCCCGCTTACTGATAAGATTGTCGTTAGCTGCGCTGCATGTCAGCAAAGGATCCATGATGTCTCATATCGTATGCATTGGATACGATCATGTTTGATGATGACGGATATGACTTTATGACATTTTGGTTTTCTTACTTCCCTTACTTTGCTGTTGTAGAGAGATCAATTCAGGCTACGCAGCTAGCTCTTCCCGTCCCTCGTTTTGGAAGATATAGTTTCTTTGCTCGCGAATCCTTACTTCTTAGTTTGCAGCTGTCTCCGGAAAGATGGGATCTTTACAAGATGAGAGCAAGACCTCTCTTATGCGATGGTATATAGACACGCGACAATTGACGGCGACGAATTCATTACTCCCGTTGTTGGAGACCCTCCAACCGTCAGACCAAGAGACAGTCAAGAAGTACTACCACCTCAAGGACAGACACATGTCCCTCGCCTCAAACCTGCTGAAATACCTTTTCATCCACCGCTCGTGCCGCATCCCTTGGAACAAGATCAGCATCAGCCGAACACCAGCGCCTCACCGCCGACCATGTTTCCTCCCCTCCCCCACCCTGATCGAGAGCACCGACGGACCCATCCCCAGCATCGAATTCAACGTGAGTCACCAAGCATCTCTCATAGCGCTCGCAGGCACAATTATCCCCCCGTCCGATGTTGCACACACCTCACCCGCTGCGGTGTTCGCAGCCCCCAGCCCATCCTCGATTCCGGCCCTCTCCGTCCCTCAGGTGGGCATAGACATCACCTGCGTGGACGAGCGACGCGCACGGACAAGCTCCGCCCCGTCCACCCGCAAGGAACTAGCCGAATACGTCGACATCTTCGCCGAGGTCTTCTCCAAGCGCGAGCTGGAAACGATCAAGAACCTGGGCGGAAGATTCCCGGCTCAAGCGCAGGACAGCGCCCGGGAAACCGAAGCGGTGGAGTATGGCCTCCGCTTGTTCTACACTTACTGGGCTCTCAAGGAGGCGTATATCAAGATGACCGGCGAGGCGCTTCTCGCGCCGTGGCTGCGGGAGCTGGAGTTTACGGATGTCATTGCGCCTGCGCCGGTGGAGGGCTTGGCGGTGGATTGGGGGGAGCCGTACACTGGTATCAAGACGTGGCTGTATGGCGAGAGGGTGGAGGATGTGCGGATTGAGGTGGTCGCGTTCGAGAAGGATTATATATTTGCCACGGCGGCGCGAGGGGCGGGATTGGGGGCCGAGAGTCGGCCATTACCTGGGAGTGCGGGCGTAGATTCCTGGATGCTTATAGAGAAGATCGATATCGACAAGGACATTGCGCCTTGTGCGACGGGTGTCTGCCAGTGTGCAAAGAAATAGTCTCAGGAGATTTTTTTTTTTTTGAGCCTTTAAGCGTCTGGACCAAGCGAAGCAGGGGGTAAACAAATATCTATCCATCTTCACCCACACCGGACAATACAAATAATACCACGAAAGGAAACGCTATGTACACTGTGGCAGAAACGCTGAAACTCTTTCTGCAAACAACAGTTCACAAAATTCATGAGAAAAGCAGAAAGGGAATGATTTATAGGTACCTTGTTTCTCCTCGACATCTCCGGTAGTCGTATCCAAAGTCTAATTCCTGCTGTTCTATCCACAACCAACCCCCCGACTCACAGGGATAATAGGAATATTGAAGTAACCAAATATCTCTTAGCGATTCCAGAGCACGATCAGATGAGCTCCTCTTGCTCCTCTTGTCTTATTTATTAGTTTGAATGTCAATACAGCCGTCAGTCATATAAGAGGCGAAGAATAGACAGGCCGACAAGCGATGAAGGAATCAGGAATCGCCGGCCTGATAGTCATCGTAGTACCAAACCAGAAACGGACGTGATCGTAAGTCATGGACGGTTGTGCAACCGATCAGATCTCGACAGCGGTGGAGGTACCCTTGTTGACGGCCGAGTCAATCTGATCGCGATCCTGATCGGCCATCTCGAGGAGAGCCTTGAGCATGCTGTCCTGAGTGGTCTTAGTCAACCGGTCGACATCTGCAGCGGTCAAGCCTTCCGTGCTGATGGGGGGTAAGACTAGAAGGAGTCTGTAAGTCACATATCGGGCAACAGAAACATCACATGCACAAACCTTTGACCCTGATCACGCCAGGGTTGAACCGCAGATTACGCGGCGACAGGATATGCGCGTAGTTCTCCGCGACGATCGGAACAATCGGCACCCCCGCCTTGACCGCCAGATGGAACGCACCCTTCTTGAAAGGCAGTAAATCGGGCTTCTCGGAGTAACTCCTCGTTCCCTCGGGGAAGATGAACACGCTCTGTCTGTGCTTGCGCATCTCCTCCGCCGCACCGTCAAACGCCTTCATCGCCGTCTCGCGGTTGGCCCGGTCAATAAAAACCGTCTTCGACAGCGCCATGAACCAACCCAGGAAGGGGATATTTTTCAACGATTTCTTCGCCGTGACGCTGCAGTAGGGAGGGAAGATGTGGCCCAGCAGGAGCACGTCGAGCTCGGACTGGTGGTTGCCGATGAAGACCGCAGGCCGGGTGGAAAGGTGCTCGGCACCCTGGATAACGTCGAACTGCACGCCGGTTGTATACCGCATAACCCATTTGAAACTGCGCGCGGTGGCCCATTGAGAGACCCGACCGTAGCCTACGAGGCGAAGGAAAATGGATGCGATTACGCCATAGCATGCGCAAAACAAGAGAGAGCCATAGGCCGCAAGACACCGAGCGACAAAGGCCGCGCGAGGGACTTTTTGGCCGACTGCGAAAAGGGAAAGCGTCACGACGACAAACGAGCTGATGCCCGAGGTGATGTAGGACAGGATCGACATGTCAAAAGACGAGGTACAGCAATCGTTAGGGGTCTTCTAAAACTATATTAAGCAGCCTCGAAGTCACTGCGTCGTAATATGCAGGGCACTCTTGCTGAGCCCCTCCGTGGCAGCTGATCTCGGGGATGAGGTCAGGCGCGGTGGTCGGAACAAGGATGCGCAGGAGACTCAGAAAGCGACAATGGGGAAAATGGCCATGACCCAAGTATGTGACAGCGACTGGCGGGGTCGAGATTCTAAGGCCCGGTAATCGGATGCAAGATAGGAATGAGGAAGCGTGAAGAAGAATGGGTCGTTGATGCTGTTCAGCACTGGAACTTTTTCCCTGAGTTTTGGGGCACCAATAGGCCGCTCACCGCCTTTCATCTCTGCAATTCCTCTCTACATGTAGCAAGTACCTCTCTATTCTTGGAGATAATTTCCATGGGTCACGCTCAAATGGGATGGAATTGATTTCCGTAAGAATAGGCGTAACAATAACATCCGGGGATTATGCAAGTGCCTTGCTCGACAGACATCTATGTCCATGAATCTGTCGTCCAGGCGTCTTCGTCTCTCATATGCAGCCAATGACCAGCCACGACAAAGCCAACCCACGCTAATATACAAGAAACAAGAATCACGAGCCTCGGCTCCGTTTCGAGAGCCTGATGCATGGGAAATGCACCTCTAACCAACCCGGCCTGCAAAACGCCCTTATAATGCTGATGCTGCGAAAATCCAAAATCAAATTCAACGCCGACCATTATGAATGCAAACCCCGTAAAGTAGGCACCTGGTGAAGGGGAGCGAGCAAGATCCAGAATCGGATCGAAGTGGAAAGTGGACGGAGCAAATCAAGCCATGTCTTCATCATCCTCTTCTTCATCATCGAGAGATTCCATGGCATCCTTGATGTATTGTGCTGCCTGAGACCGAACCAGTTAGCATTCTCTGGCAATATGACAGAATGTAAGTGATGTGAATACCTTAGGATCCAAATTCAAAGCAGTTGTGAAGTGCTTGATGGCATTGGCTTTGTCGTGAAGCATCTTGTAGAGCTTACCCAACAGGTAATGCACATTGGCTTCATCTGGGGCCATGTCTTTGAGGATCTTCAACTCGGACAGGGCCAACTTGAGCTCCTGGAGCTTCATTAATGCGCGAGCCTTGCGGAACCGCGCGAGGACGGAATGAGGCGCCAAGGAACAAGCGCGACCATATTGCGCGAGAGCTGCTTTAGGATTGTTCATCTTTTCCAGTACCAGACCGATGCAGCAGATCAAAACTGCGTTGGTCGGGTTGATGCTTGCCGCATTCCGGAAGTGTTGTTCGGCAAAGTCCAGTTTACCCATTTTGTCATAGACCGTGCCCAATCCGTACCAAGCATTGTAATGCCGATTATCAGCGCTGATACCATGACGGTATGCATCCAGCGCCTTGTCATATTCTTCGTTGGCGACATACTCGTGCCCTTGAAGAGTAAAACCGTACGCAAATTGGGGATCCAGCTGCGTTGCCCGCTTAAAGCACTTCAAGGCCTGGTCATGGTCTCGCTGGTGGGAGAAAGAATTACCAATGGCGCACCACGCCTGTGGCGAGAGGCGATCTGTCTCCATCAACTCATGCGCCAAGTAGGCTAACTCAACATCGTTCTTCAAATGCCAAAGCACGGTCGAGTAGATCTCCATGTCTTCTAACCGCGAGGGTGCCATGGTCTTCACACGGTAGAAGTACTTCTCGGCCTCGGAATACATCGCCTGCTCATAATACGCCCGTCCAATCTGAGCGAGAACCCACGGTGTTTCCCGTTGACCCTGAGAGAGCGAATTGAAGATCTGAATTGACTCCGAGCACCGGTAGCGACTCAAGGCGAAGAATCCAGAAGCAAGTTTGGAGAATAGCTCCAGCAGCCAAGTCAACGCCTCGATTTCTTTTGACCTCTCAAGCGCAGCGCCTTTGGAGATGGCGTGAGTGTGTGCTGATGGTATCGATCGACCATCTTTACCATCTGCATCATGATGTTCGCTGCCATGTTTTCGACTGCCACTCACTACTCGTCCCATGGTGGTGGTGGTTGCAGCACGGCCCTTCGCACCCGTGGCTTTCGCCTTCTTGACCTCTCTAGCATCCTTGACTCCCAATGCGGATGCTGACAATTTGCTGGTTGTGGGTTTAATCTGGTTGAAGAGCCGCACACTCCGCCGTTGGGGCGCTCCTGGTTCCGTGGGCTGTGATGTGGGTGGATGCGCTACCTGACCGGAAACAGTTCGCTTGCGATCCCCGACCCTGGGCGCAATTGTGGCCTCCCGATCCGTCTGAGCTGGAATTTGCTCCTCCGTCTCAGTCCTGGTTCTTGTCCTCGGTCGGATCCCCGTGGGTTTCATCTTAGGCGGGGGATCCATCGGGTATTCGCCGCTTATTGCCTGGATCGTTCTGTTTTTCCTCGCAGGAGCTAAAGGAGGCTCCCAAGGAGCGTCCACGCCGTTCATTCCATTGGATAGCCGGAAGTCATCAGATCCGCTGCTTTGACCACTCGGCGTTTCCGCCCCTTCATGCACGATTGGTGCTGGTACTCCCGATGACGCCACGCTTACTGTGCTTCCATTTAGTTTTTCCCACAAGGCAGAGCTCCCATGGCTGGTACCTGAATCACTGCGAGACGTTGTCGATGCAAAAGGATCGGAACTTGGATTGACATTCGCCTGCGCTTGCAGAGGCCCATTTGTGTGTACTGACTTGTCGGATATTGTCTCGGCGTCTTCCTGTGGTGATGAAGACAATACAGCCAGCAACTCGGAATTCATCTTGTAGATGTTCGGCACGCGGATATTGACACCTTGGCGGTAGAACACAATTAGCCATGGCTTGATGTAGTAAGATTCCTCTCTAAAGCTTACCAGTATCGCACAGCCCTTGGAATGCATCCCACATGAAGGGATTCAGCTTCAGAGATTCAACATAGCATTCTACAGCTTTGTTGATGTCCTTGTGCGCATGCCATAGTTTACCTAGCAGGCAGAATACTGCAGCCGCATCCGGCAGGTGTTGTCTTCGCGTCTCACTGTGCTTATCTAGAGAAGGAGGTGCGAAATATGTCAGTAAGAAAAGCAACGAAACAAATGCAAGTCCAGTGGAACACCCAGCGCAAGGAATGCTTACTCCAGTGATTCTTGGAAGCCCAAAGGCCTTTACTTCGCTCCAACGCAGTGATACCTTCCAAGTACTTTCCTAAGTCCAAGCACGCTTGCGCAAAGACATAGGAGCAGCCCAGGTGGGTGCCTCTCGACCCGAAATTTCGGCTGTAATCGTATGCGGCTTTAACTTGGCCGTTCTGAAGGTGACAGAGAGCGAGTAAATATGACGCTTCCGCCGTTCGAGGCTCGTACGCATGTAAACGACCGGCGAGGAACAGCGCATTGCGGCACAAATTGTTATCGAGATGATAATATATTAGCTGCCTAAGCTGGCCTGAGATGTAGGATATTGATGGCGACATGTTTGCGTGTTCCAGGTATGCGAAACTAGGGTAGAGGTGTTGGTGTTGTGAGGACAGGTTACTGAGTACGCCGAACTGAGCGGAGGGCGCTGGACGAATGGTCAGAGTCGGTGAGGGGATGTGCTCGAGCGGTAGGCGAGCATGAGGTCGGCCGAAACCGCAGGCCGTTCTTTTCTGACGATTGACTCCTAAACGTGTCGAGGAACAAAGGTGTGGAAACAACGATGCAAAGTTCCCTTTACTGCGGAGACTAGTGGTCCAAGTCCAACACGACAAAGGAAAAAGATACAACACAAAGAGCCACGGTTTGGAGTAACCCTTTTGCGGTGTTACAAAATCCTCTCATCGACCTGCCCTCTCTCACGTTCAAATTTCAGTTGTCGACTCCAAGGTGAGGCCGTACCGAAGCCAAAGTGAATGGGTGACGTCCAGGACGACTCGTGACGCCCTCCAGGCAAAGCAAGAGCCTCCAAGGGAAATCAAAAAGGCATATCGGGAGATCGACTGTTTCAGAGTTGAGTGCGAGAAGCGAAAGGCGCGCAGATAACGACGGCTTCCCGGAACAAGAGGGGCGGGGGGAGGAGAACTGTCAGGTCGATCGATCGTGTTAGGCCAGATCCAGGTCCAGGTCCAGGTCGTGCCTTTTTTGAGCATGCGGATGTTTTGGGGCGGCCGAGTAGAACTGATTAGGAAAAGTGGCTGGTGCTGGCGGAGGCGCGGGCGCTTGTCCCGTTGTGGTGGGCAACCATACTACCACTTACTACCTTACTCCAGTTCACACGAGCTAACATCAAGAACATGTGTTTAGAAATATAATAGGTTGTGCTATTATACTTGAACTATAATCTGTATGAGGATTTTCCGAACAGACACATTCATCTACATCTACATTTATCGCCGCTGCGTCGGTTGTCTCTTCTAAATTGACATTACTGAACATTCCGTCACTATGGCGCAGGTACATCCCCCTCTACGATCCGCATCTTCATTCCTCGGTCTTCAGAGATAAAAGATGAGAAAGAGAACAGACCCAAGCTTCCTCAAAATGCCGTCATACTGACCCTTTATAGAAAGCAGCCAAAACCCTCGCCGCCCGCAATGCCTCCCTCCTCTTGCGCACGCATATAATCACCCTCTGTCTGCATTCAATCTTCCTGCTCCTGCACTGGGTCTTCCACCGTCCACGCTCGTTAACGCCGTACTTCTTCCTCGCATGTCCGACACTCGCCATCGAGTTCTACCTTGAACGACTGGGCCGTCCAAGCTACTACCCTGCCGACGGTTCCCTGCGGTCCCCCGGAGAAGACCTTGGAGCTTCCGGTCTGACGGAGTACATGTGGGATGTCCTCTACTGGACCTGGGGCTGTATGGGGGCGGTTTGTCTATTCGGCGATCGCGCTTGGTGGCTGTGGATCGTCATTCCCTTATATTCCGTTTGGTTGGCCTATACTACTTTCACTGGGATGAAGAGCGGGTTGGCCGGAATGGGTGGAGCTGACGCACCCGTCGCAGAAAGTAAGAGACAGAAGAAGATAGAGAAGCGCGGAGGACAGCGCATGCAATACCGGTGATTGCGGCTCCATGCCGACTGTACCATTATACATCATGTCATGGGTCGTTGGGTCCTGACTGAGACAACACCTTTGAGCAGGAAAGACGCTATGAGTAGAACTGGTCATGAGTTTTTGAAACACAGAGATATAAATAAACATGTAATCAAAAGGGAAATTTTTGCGTTGCATTGCCAGAAGTCAGGTACATATTAGCTGTGAGAACCTCAACTCGGACAAGAAAATCAGGTAACGGAAAGAGAAAGACGTAAAAAACTGCCCGAAAAGTTGCAAAGGATGTACATGCTTTGAAAATCCGAAAGAAAAGATGGCGTGCGACAATCGGTGAAAACTATATGGGGAATAGTGCTCCAGAAAGTCAAAATCATCATGATCCCTGAGAAGCAGCATATGAATGGATAGTGGGAATGAAATCATCAGTGGGAAATATGTCGTAGGAAATGTGAGTACACATATTAACCGCTGTACTTCGTACAACGGCAGCAAGGCATTTTTACCTCCACAGTTTTCCGGATCATAACTCGTCCTTGGCAGACTTATCATCGCCGCTTGTGAGGACCACCACTTTTGATGTTGCTGTCTCCACCACGGCCGAGGCGAAGCTGCTAGCACTGGAAGCCAAGTTTGCAAGCTGTCCCTGTGCTCCTTCCACAGCCACCGCCAGCTTGCTCGTGGCGCTGGCAAAAGCTCCTTGTTCAGCTTCGGTAGGACTTGCTGACTGAAAGACTGCATTTCTGATGGCGGATTCGGCAGACGCGTATGCATGCTCGAGGGCTTCTCGAGCCGCTTCCAGATATCCTGGTTCAGGTCCGTAAACGGCTTCGCTGATGTGGGCGGAGGCTGCTGACATAGCGCTGCTAGCTGAAGATGTGGCTTTCTCATAGGGACCCTTGGGTGTACCATACAGCTGAACACTCACAGCATTGACCGCAGACTGGAACTGTTCGTTGGCATTTTCCAGAATGTTCTCGATCGATGGAACATTCGTGATCGACCCAAATGGAGCAGAAGAGGCGGTAGTATGGTCGCCAATAACGTAACTCGAGGCCACTGAAAGCGCGGAGGCTGGGTATGGTGTTTCGTAGATTGCATGCAATCTGCTTAGAGCTTTCTCCGTAAAAGAAGGTTCTTTGCCGACAATCAGCTCAGATACTAATTGTTCGATGGCCTCGTAACGAGGAATCAGATCACTCAGTGCTGGGGGCGTGTAGTGCGATCGAGAGCCATAAAACTGTTCGCTAGCTGTGGAAACGAGACTCTCCCAGTTCTCCGATGCTTTACTAGCCATTTGTTCAAGGTGTCCTGTCGGAGTAGGGGTACCATACACTGCTTGAGAGGCAGAGGACACGAATGCAGAGTAATGGTCATGTGCCATACCGACAGCCTCGTAATAACGTCGTTGTGCGTCAAGGAGGATACGGTTCTGCTCGACAGATGTTGTTGGAGCTGCTGTCGCTCGGATTTCGGCAAGCTGGGCCGAGGCGAGGCTAAGGCCTTCGCTCAACTTCGAGGAGGCCACAGACGAGATATATGCAAGTGGCGTAATCTCTGCTGCCATTGACGTTATACTAGAAGCGCCCTGGTGAGCCAAGGATGCGACACTGCCATCGGACCAAGCTTGACCGGCGGCACTTGTTGCTTGCGCGAAGTGGTCATCAGCCTGGCTGACAAGTTCCTGCAATTGCTCGGGAAAGCCATGATGACCGGATGCATCCTGTTTCGGTACTGATTCAGCCGCAGCAACGCCCCAGGACATCTTGACCGGCTCGGGACTTCCGCGTGCCTCTGCTTCTGACACCGATGCGGAGCTGGATCTGTCTTCTGCAGAGGGTACATCACCGGCTCTGGAGTGCTTTGGCAGACTATCATCATGCGATACAGATGATTCTTCGTCATGGGCCAAAAGGATATCATCATCCAGACCTAGATCATTTTCAGAATCTCCTTTGCCGTGAGCTGCCGTGCCTTCAGGCTCCGGGACTGTGCCAGATGTAGTCTGCTCGGAGCTCTGCAAGGATTGATGTTTCTCATTATCTGCTCTGTCGGCCTGGGTGCTTTCCGACTCCTCGCCAGCCTTGCTGGGTTTTGGTAGTGGGGGAGGGTGCCCAGTTCTTGTTTCGAAATTGTCACTTGCTTCCCGAGCCGCAATTTTCCATTTGCCAACGTCTTTGAGTCTGGCCAGTTCCTTTGCAGCGTCTTCTGCGACGTCCATGCCACGGCCTAGAATGTCGTTGGCCAATGCCTTAGCTTCCTCGACTTTCGTATGCTGCATTCCGACATCGTAAATGTCATTTTTCCAGTCTTCAAATTGGGCTTTAAGGGCATGATACTTCGCCCAATCCTTGTATGTAACTCCTTCCATCCACGCCCATCGCATACCAATCTCCTGGAGACCCAGGTCTCGCACACTATCCAGAACATCGAGCGTAGAGTTGACAGCGGCTGAAGTACGCCTGATTAACTCTTCGTCGAATGAGTTCCGCCATTGCCGAACCGCATGTGCGCGGTCTCTGACAGAAATGGCAGCCCGTCTGATCTCCTTCAAAAGCTCATCCTGGACCTTTTCCTCCTCCTTGGCTGCCTCCTCGCTTGGGAGAGATTCGGCCAATTCGTTGATACGGAGCTTGACAGCCGAGATCTCGTCCTGCACAACAGTTTCTAGAGCTGTTATAAGACTCTCGCCATGACTGTTCACACCGCTTCTAATGTAACTTTCAACTATCTCTTCCACGTGCTCCTCGAGATCTTCAGCACCCTTTTCCACGGCAGTGGCAAACTTTGTCTGCCATGTTTGAAGGTCCGAAACAATCTTTTCACGAGCTTGGGCGGTCTGCTCGGCCGGTGATAGTGTGGTCTGGGTGACAGGGACCTCAGTCGCAGTGGTTGTAATGGCTGATTCAAATACCTGGCTCTTCTCAGCCGACGTGGAAGTAGACTGCGTCTGCTGATCCATAGAGCTGGGGTGCTTACGTCAGTACACTGTACAACTCCTGGAAGGGTGGAGCTTACCTATCGGCTTCGTCCATGACCTTTCGAAGTCGTCTTCCTTCCCGATAACTGGCTAGTCGCTGTCCAATTTTGACTAACTGGGGCTCGACATTTTCCGAGTATAAACCAGTGAGTTTCGGCCATAGAGCACTGTTCGCAAAATAAATGACGGATGACCAGGTGCTTTGCGCATACGGCAGCACGGTGGTCGCAAGTACATCCTGACCAGACGTATATGTCTTCCCAATAAATGGCCTCGATCGGGCAAAGAAGGGGAAAATGTAACCATCCCACACACTTATGACGGCGCCATTGATTTTGTTGTAGTAAGGGGAAACGACAGCTCTTGCACGTTGGACATATGGAGCAACTTCGGAATTGTACAATCCTGTTGCGCTTTCTTTCACCTTCTGCAGATGAGGAATAACCTGGGCCTCCCATTGTTGCTGGCTATAGGCTCGAGCCTGGCTCAGAGCAGGAGCACCATATTGATCATATCCCTGCCTCGCTACTCTCGCTGCCGGGGTGTAGACATGGTTGTTTACGACTTGTACGTATGGACGAGCCATTTCAACATAAGGTGCACCGTATCTATCATAGTACGGCAGAACGTATGGCTCGACGTGAGATCGCACAACCAGGTACGGCTTGCATACTCGCGGTGATGACTCATTCAATTCCGAAAGATGCGAAGGACATTCGAAAATCGGTGCGAGCAGAACATACCATATACAAAGTCTGCGAATCACTTCCTGTTAGCCCGAGTCACACCCATCGTCGAAGATCGCTAAGGCGAGCATACCGCACTACCAGGCCAAATGTCCATCTGAAAGAATTTGTCTTTCTCGGTCGGGAGCGAAGCTCCACCGACTTGACGGCGCCGTCCGAGGCGTGTCCATTTCCCACGGTCGCCATTGTGTAGTGTATGCGCAGGTCGAATGTCGCGTATGACACTGATTTTCCGTTGCCAAATGCTAATTGACGGGGGATCGCGTGTTTGAATTGGCCTGCTGTGGGCAAATCTCTGGCGTGATCCTATAGATCACCGGGAAGGCATCCCGAGGTCTAGTCGAGGGTCAAGCTGCTTCTCGTTCAGACGGTAATGGCTGACTTTGTTTGAACGCCTGTCAATTTACGCTGGGCGATGCAGACGCGCGACGAGGTTCCAGATCTTGGCGGAGAACTGAGAATCAACGGGTTTCTTGCACAATCGGACCCAGCAATCGCCAAATTTTGAGGTTAGACTCAGCGGAGCTATCAGAGGGTGTCAAAAGAACTTAAGATCAAATGTTGACAGGAACGGCCTCGACTGACGAGCTGCAGCTTATCAATAATTATTTTCCTTGCTCCGTCGGTGAGGTCATCGCTCAGACATCGGTGGCGTGGCTGATCGCATTACCGTGCTTAACACTCTAGTGGCTTGCGACACCGCAAGAATTGCATGATTCCTGGTAAAATACGGTAAGATCACATGACTGAGCATTGCTCCGCTGAGTAATCATAGAGACCGCTTTGGATATCCACGACCATAATCATCTTGAATAACTACAACTTGCCACAGTCTGGCATAGTGGACAATAGTTGCAGAGTATCGCTTAGCTTGTAAGCTCTGAGAGCTTCTCACTTATGACCTTGGACTCCTCTCAAAAGTGAACCACCACGGAAAAAGCCTGCAGGAACCTGGCTCAAATTTCAGGTGACCGTTAGATGTTCCTCCTTTCTTCTTTGACTTAGGATAAGGTACTCCATACATTGTCAATTTTTGGAGTTCAACAATCATTCACTCGAATCGCGAATTCACCGATAATCCCTCCTATCATGACAGATTGCAGCCCCTCCTAGGAATCGTCGGATAGACGACTGAACACAACACTATTCAAAGCATGGATTTTGCGCGGGAGCAACCCCGCCAATATGCGGGCCACGCAACTTTCCCAGACCTGATGAACGATTCTGCTTATGCGACGAATAACAAGGGGAAGGAAAGAGATTTCGAGGAACCAGACACATGTCGGATCTGTCGCGGTGAAGGAACAGTAGAGGAGCCACTGTTCTACCCTTGCAAATGTAGCGGCAGCATCAAGTTTGTTCACCAGCCTTGTCTGGTAGAATGGCTGTCGCACTCCCAGAAGAAGCACTGCGAGCTTTGCAAGACGCCTTTTCGATTTACGAAGCTATACGATCCGAACATGCCTCGAAACCTCCCCACGCCTTTGTTCATGAAACAGCTATTGATTCATAGCTTCCGCACTGTTGTTACATGGCTACGATTCATTCTGGTTGCGTTTGTCTGGCTTGGGTGGCTTCCATGGTCCATGAGAGCGATTTGGAGAGCACTTTTCTGGCTTGCAGATGGCTACTGGTCCGGCGGTGACGCCGCTCAACAGCTGCAAGCTCGACAATCTGCCGGGAACGAAACTACCTCCCTTACGGCCGGAATGGTTACCTCAAATTTGCAGGCACCGAGTGCCGTCTTGTCGAATGCGACTAATTCATCATCGTTTTACTCACCAATGTCATCCATGTTCACTTTCCCCTCCGGTGACCCGCTACTGCTTACGGTTGCTAAGAAGGTGATGTCCGCACTGTTCTTTCCAGCCATGTCATCGGCAGGTGGTTCATCGAATTCACGGCCTTTGAATGTGACTACGGTACTGTATAAGCACCGCCACCCCTCATGGCTTTCCGACGTCAAGTTTCTCAACTCCTTGACCCCATCGCCTACCATCAACAATATTGTCATCGACACGTTGGAGGGGCAGCTTATCACCCTGCTCGTCGTCATTTCGTTCATACTGGTCTTTTTGATCCGAGAATGGGTTGTTCAACAGCAGCCAATGGCCAATATTGCTGATGGTGAACGCGAAGCCGCAGTGCAGTTAATAGCGAATAACCCTCCAAATCGAAATGACGACCGTCCGCGGCCTGAACCACTGGCTCATGTGCATCGTGCAGATGTGTTAGGGGACGAGGGAGAGCATATTGAAGAGGATGGCTCCGACCATGGTGATGGTTTACGCGGGATTTATTTTCGCCGGGCTCATGTCCCAACTCGCAGGCCTTCCCTTCCAGGCGGTGAAAGCGCTGATTTGCCAGCCGCCGAGCCTGTGGAAAGCCCTGGTCCCGCACCATTTTCAGAAAATGGTAATGATAGTGATGATGAAGCGAATGCCGGTCATTTGGCGAGAAGGTCGTCCACTCAAGTCAACCAGGGAGGTTGGACTGGCGTTGAGACTTTCAGAGACCTCTGGTCCCGCGGCAATGGTGACCCTGAGCAGATTCTAAGAATCATCAGAGAAGACGGTCGAGAAGAGGAGCTTGGTTGGGTTGTCACAGCCATGACAAGACTTCAACAAAATGACACCTCTCGATCCTCTGAAGTTCGCTCCAGCACACAATGGGATGTGCTCGAGGCCCCAGCAGATAGGGGCGGATCTTCTTCTTCCGCAGAGTCTTCTCATCCAGCTCCTTCGAGTCCCGCTGAAATTTCAGACTCAGCCCCCACGTATCGGACTTGGGATGCCGCAGACGTGCGCAATTCAATCGTTGAGGCGGACTCGAGTACACCTCATCATGAATTCACCTTCAATTTCCCTGAATCGGAGCCCGAGTCAGAAACTAATACTGGAAGTATTGGTGAGGGACAGCTGAACGACGCAAACAACGATATTGAGGTCACCAGCAACCGACAGCCTGAGAGCCCAGAAGAATTGTCAACCGTGGGTCATGCAAATGATGAAGCCGCACCGCCAGACGCACAAGTTGACCTTCCTGCTGCCACACCTCCAAGGAGCTTTGCTACCAAAGCTTTTGAATGGTTTTGGGCTGATCTGATACCACGTGAGCAGGATCAGGAGCGCCCGCCACAAGATGACGAGCAAGTGGTGGAAGATCCTGCGCTAGAAGCACCATTTGTACCAATCCGTAACAATAGACGTCTTGCCAATGGCGATATCCAGCAAAATCTGGGAATTGCTGCGGATGCAGGAATTGATCCCAACGATCTGGATGCTGTTGAAGAAGGCGACGATTTAGAAGGGATTCTCGAACTCATCGGCATGCAAGGTCCCATCTTTGGCTTGCTTCAGAACGGTGTGTTTAGCGCTCTTTTGATTTCATTTACAGTGGCTATTGGGGTCTGGCTTCCTTATTTGTGGGGAAAGATCGCCCTCGTCCTCCTCGCAAACCCCATTCAACTCATCTTCGGTGTACCTGTAACCGCAGTATCGGTTATCGCAGATGTCACACTTGACACTCTTATTGGCAGTCTGGGATACCTCATGTATGCGGTCAGCTTTGTTTGCAGAGTGCTACTTGGCCCCTTGAGTGCCTTTGTCCCATTAGGCGATTGGATTCCCCAAACGAAGTCCATCACGAGCGCATCGTTGTCGCTTATCGATGCCAGCAGTCACCGGTTGAAGAATGTGGTCAGCGCGTTCTTTGTTTTCCACGAATCTGACGTCCCAATGTTCTCTGTCCTGTCTCATCAGGCGCTCAGGATCCATCAAGCACGCATCTCTGGTCTTTGTCAGTCGATCGTTACCTTCGTCAAATTCATAATACACGATTTGCCCCTCCAAATCACGACAAATGGACTTTTAGGCGCTTTATCCTTTGATCGCCAAAGCATCGACTTGAGCAGTCTTGTCGCCCAGGCTCGACACCAGGTGTACAGCTTTGCTGACCGCCCTTTTTTCCCAGGGAAGGGCGCGAAATGGCTCAATCCCACTGTCACGGGGGCGACCTCCACCGGTTTGGCCATTGATCCCGAATTGGCGGTTTGGGATACTAAAGACCGCATTATTGCGATTGTCATGGGTTATGTGCTAGCATCGGTTTTGGGACTTCTCTACCTTCGTATTACTAGCCTGTTCACAGGGGTGAGTCGTGGGCAGAGGGTCGAGGGCCTCGTCGCAGATGTACTTCACCAAGCTGGTGGAGTGATGAAAGTCATTTTGATCATTGGGATTGAAATGATTGTCTTTCCGCTGTATTGTGGTACCCTGCTTGACGTCGCCTTGCTCCCTCTCTTTGAGAACGCTACGATCGCCTCCCGGCTTGAATTTACCTCCTCTTCCCCACTCACATCACTCTTTGTGCACTGGTTCATAGGCACTTGTTATATGTTCCATTTTGCTCTATTTGTTTCGATGTGTCGGAAAATTATGAGGAGTGGTGTTCTTTGTAAGTGTTTGAAACCAAGTCTGTTTGAGCGTACATTTGCTAACTATGATTGACAGACTTCATCCGCGACCCTGATGACCCGACTTTCCACCCGGTGCGAGATGTACTTGAACGCAACATCACCACTCAACTGCGCAAGATAGCCTTCAGTGCTCTCGTATACGGTGCTCTGGTCATCGTCTGCCTTGGTGGTGTTGTCTGGGGCCTATATTATGCCTTTGATGGGGTGCTGCCTGTCCGGTGGTCTGCCACAATTCCTGTGCTCGAATTCCCCGCTGATTTGTTGTTCTACAACTTTGCCATGCCGCTTGCCATACGGTCTATCAAGCCCTCTGACGGCTTACACAAGCTTTACAACTGGTGGTTTCATAAATGCGCGCGCTTCTTACGACTGAGCAGCTTTTTCTTTGGTGAAAGGCACACCGATGAAGAAGGTTATCATGTGAGACGGACTTGGTTTGATCTCCTTTCCGGAAAGAAAGGGGACACTGAGCAGCCCATCGTCGGTGAAACTGAGCGTCGTATTGCCGACGAAAAGCAGCTTAATGCTTACTTCGTCCGGGACGGCAAATTTGTACGGGCTCCAGCTTCCGATCAAGTGCGTATCCCAAAGGGCAACCCAGTGTTCTTGGAGGTCACCGAGAACAACGAGCGGGTCGATGGCGCTCCGGATTCGGACCAGGGTCTACATGGTCGTACCAACGACATGTTCACTAAGGTCTACGTCCCACCCTCGTTCAGGACCAGAATTGCGGCGTTCATCTTCCTGATCTGGGTCTTTGCCGCTGCTACCGGGGTAGGCACCACAATTATTCCGCTAGTCATTGGCCGAAAGATGATGTTGTCATACTTCCCTGATCGACCGCTGAATGATATCTATGCGTTCTCTTTGGGCCTTTGCATTTTCGGAAGTGTTGCCTATCTCACATTTCATTGCCGGACCTGCTTGGCTACAGTCAAGGATCGTCTTAGCCCTTACCTTCGTTCGCCACGACAGGCTTTGCTCGGATTTGGAAATGTTGCACTAAGCGGTATGCGACTAGCTTACGTAGTGCTCGCATTCTCGGTACTTCTGCCCTCCTTGTTCGCTCTAGTCATGGAGCTTTACGTGATTGTTCCGGTGCATACGTACCTGAGTGGGACACAAGGGCACGTCATCCACTTTGTGCAAGACTGGACGCTTGGGGTGCTGTATGTGCAAATGGCTATCAAGTTTGCCCTTTGGCACTCCACTTCGCGACCTGCAGCGGCACTCCACGGTATCTTCCGGGACGGCTGGCTGAAACCAAATGTCCGTCTTGCCACCCGAGCAATAGTGCTTCCTGTCACGCTTTTGGCGGCGCTTTCGGTGGCTTTCCCACTTTCTTTCGGGTTCGCACTGAACTCGACTGTCTTCCATGCCGCCCCGGGTCTTCAAGCAAAGGTCTATCGCTATGCATTCCCTGCCACTTTGCTTCTTAGCTTCGTGGCATGGCTTGTTTACATGGTCCGCCGACAGGTGGATATCTGGAGAGTCAACATCCGGGATGATGTCTACCTGATAGGGGAGCGCCTACACAATTTCAGGGAGAAACGTGCAAAGGATGTCGGTGTTTCTCGACGAGTGATTACCGGGTGACCCTGCACTGGTTCGTTCACTGCACCATTAGACTCTTTTTCACTCTTTCCCTCTATTTTCTCCTGTGTATATTTCCACATCTCAACTGCATCAATAGAATGTTCTTTTGATTATTCGTCTTATCATTGACATTAGAAGACGGCTGCCTGGTCCCCATTCTCTGCCAAGTAAACGCAATTGTCTCCGACGTTCCCGTACTAGGCAGCTCACATGCTAAGTTTGTACAACATTCGAATCTCAAGGATGCAGTCCGATGGGGTCTCATGGCTTCCATCTGCACTCTGTAGCAGCGGTGTGACTGAGAGAAATGAAAGTCGCTGGCCATGCTGTGTCCATACGGTACAGAAAAGCTTATGTAGTCTGCATTTGCCGGATTGTGTAATGTTGTTGACTTGGTGACTGTGGGCCTGATATCGCGGCTGCCTGCCACGTGACGCGCCAAGAGGTGTGGCTTGGCGATCGAGGCTTTGCTCTCACTCGCCACTCCCTATTGGTTAGGCAACAGGATTCCTGCCCACCTCCAGATCTATTCTTATTCCTGCCATCGCTCTCTCTCTCTCTGCGAAATCATGGACGTCTAACGCCAAATTGCTGCAGAAACCCTTTGTCAGACCATCCTGCATCACTTCTTTACCCATCAGAATCATGCGCCCTCAATGCTGAAGTGTCAAGTCCTCTGCGAGGCCAGATCGTAACCAAGACCGCCTCGCCTCTTGATTACTACTACGTATTGTGCGCGTTCCCCTAATCATTCAACCTCCCCCCGGACTCTGCACGCCAAGATGTCCGTTCTCCGTCATGGAGGTTCATACCTCCAGCGACGCCTCACCAAATTGTACACAGATACCAAGACCTCATGTGAGAGTGTAGCGACTGCTTCGAAGGCTGTCGATGATCCAGAGCTCGTGGCTCTGCATCGGAGCTTTAGGACGCAGCGGGATCGGCTTCTTGCTTGGGGTCTAGACTGGAGCGACGCTAGCGCCGCTCAGCCAAATGATATCGACGAATCGCTCACCCAGGCTGGGTTCAGCGATGTCGTGGAAAGTGTTATGTCTTCCATCCAGGAGTTACTCAATGAAGCGGAACGCATCCAACATGGGGGCTCAGCTGTTCTACCTTCTTCCAAAGGCGCTCGGAAGGACTCAACATCGAAAGACAGCCTTCCTGCCCTGCCGGTCAAGACGCACTGGACTGACGAAGACATCGCCCGCTCCAAGATTCTCCTTGCCGACTTGACTGCTTGCATCGACACTCTCTATGATTTGTCGCGCTCGCGCCGAAACATGACCTCAAGCGGGCAGTCGGCCGTGCGCGGCCGCCAACGACATGCGCTCAGAACAGGAGATGAGTCTGTCTACTCAGTCTATCCTGACTCCAAGTCATATCATGGCTCTCCGCTTGATACTAAGGATGCCTATCACAGCCCCAAAGTGCATCAGGATCCTTTCGACTATGCGTCGCCCGTTGTCAGCGCTTTCGAGAAGCAGTCACACAAGTCTTCTCTTTCATCACAGAGCTACCTCATTGATCGCTCTGCTTTGCAGCTCTCCGGTGCGTCTCACGACAACAGCCCACCACCCTATGAGATGGTAGCTGCATCCACCAATTCTCGGGCCATTGGACGTATCAAGGCATCGGCTTCTCCGCTTTTGGCAGGCGCCAAGGAGTCTACTGTATCTATTCTGGTTGAATATATCCCAATGATGCTGGAAACTCAACGCGACATCACTTTGCCGGAAAAGAAGCGACTCGAACATGTGCAACAGACCCTTGATCAGCTCGTCCAGAACGCAAGAGTATCCCACCTGGGTTTGATGAGGTTCCTTGGCTTCTACATTGACATGCCTAATTCGCGATATGCCTTCATCTTTCAAATGCCAATCGACTATTTCCCCTTCCTCCACAATCCATCCGATCTCCTGAGCGGCCTGAAGCCGAAGCCTCTAGTCTCTCTCTTTCAAACCGGTGATGATCAACGGGTTCCCAACCTTGAAACTCGTCTTCGGCTGGCTTATGACCTTTTGATGGCTGCGCTGCACCTTCGAAGCCAGAATCTCGTGCATGGAAACATCAACAGCAGTAACGTGCTCATCTTCCCTGGTGCGACTAGCTCGAACAACGACGAAGTGGGCCTTACTGAGGACCTTCGACGGCCCTATTTGACATCCTTTGCTCAGTTCTCTGGCAGTGCGACATCACCTGAGCCTCTGTCTTCGAGCATGTATCGTCATCCCGACGATAAGAGGTCCCTTGAGGATGATGCGGCCTGGGCATATGATCTCTATTCCTTAGGCCTCGTGTTGATGGAAATTGGCCTGTGGACGCCGATCAGCCGACTTTGGAAGATGAAATACACCAATTCGATGTTCAAGCAGAGGATCGAAAATGTTTATCTTCAGAAGCTGGGCCCGAAGTGCGGCAGTGCATTTCTTCACGTTGTCCAACTGTGCCTGGACGCCCCTAACTTCCATTTATCAACGCAGCCATTCGAAGATTTCAACTTGAGAATTCCTCAGACGTATCATTACCCTGTTTTGGATCTTTCTGCGCCAGATAGCATCTTCTCTTTCTCCATGAACTTCCTTTACACAATGTGCAAGATTGTTTGGTCTTGCTGCAGAATTGACATTTTCTCCGCACCAGCCGCTGAGGAGTTGGATGATTGCCTCCCACTTGCGCTCGTTCCTCGAACTGAAACGGAGCGTGTGCACAAGAGTCCTCAGAATTATGAGCCTGAACCTCAGCGACTGATACGTCCCGATGGTTCGTATCCTGCTCCTCCCGTGCAAGAGATGCGAGTTCTGAGGGAGAAGATGGGCTCGGAGGAGAAGAATGTGAAGAAGAGGACGTTTAAAAAGCTTACCAACGTCGAGATTCCGCAAGACCACCTCAGCGAATGGAACTTCCAGATGCTTCCACGATTGAGAAAACTTCTTCAGAAGGTTCTGAAAGACTCATCCGAATCCTGCGGTGTCACTCTGATGATGACTGGCGATACGCCAGAAACCGCCAAGACGACCATCTGTGTTACCTGTGCGAGCGCAAAGAAGGTGAGGGCCGCCTTGAAGAAGTACTTTGTGCTCGACGACAGGGAGGATTGGGACATCATCGTGCTTCGTGGGGATATCCAACGCTCCAAAGTTCCCCGAAAGAAAAGGCGCAGGCCGGCAAAGTCTAGACCGCAGACGGCGGGTGCTCCTGCTTTTCCCGAGCGAGATCTCAATCCCTGCTATCAGCAACGACCGCTTTGTGGCGCTTCCATTGGTGCCTTTCAAAATGAGGAGCATCTACCTCCTGTGTCCTACGGAGGTGCCATCTTGGTCGACGGTATGCCTTATGGTATGACAGTCCATCACATGCTTGAGGCACCAAGTGATGATGAGGGAGAAGAGGAGGTGCCGGATCGGAATGTTGGTGGGCCATTTCGCTCAGCTGGGAATTGGCCACGAGAATCCAACCCCTCGAACAATGAATTCATGTACACCTGGTGTGACGAGGATCCGTCTGAGGTTGACCTGGAATTTGAGATCTCGGAAGACGAGGATGGCGATGACGTCTCCCTCTCCCGGAGCTTGGAAGGAACTTACGACGACCATTGGCTCTCTGACAGTTATTCTTCGGACGAAGAAGGCTTTGATGTTGATGACCCCTATGAGGATGAAGACACGGCTTCAATCGGCGACACGGCCGGAGTCGAGCCCGGTGATGAGCCGCCGCTATTCGTGACTCAACCGGCAATCGATGACGTCCATGAGGATTTCTTCCCGTCGCCCGAAGATCGTGATGATGAGCACTTGGCGTCTCATTCTCTCGGGTTCGTCCATGCATCATCGGGCGTCCGCCGCTGGACTCGAAAAGGCATCAAGCACGAAATTGACTGGGCGTTGATCAAGATCAATGACGACCGGTTAGACGCGCGCAACATTGTGTTTGACAAGACGCTGCCATCAATGTCCCGAGGTCTTCCGAGATGGGGCCCTGGAGAACCGCCTTCACAAACAGGGGAACCCATATTTCTCAACGACGTAGCACGGATGGAGGAGCTCGGCGGTTTGAAGGTTCATTGTTGCGGTCGGACAAGTGGTCTGCAGAGTGGACAGATTTCCCGGGCGATGACCATCGTCAAACTGCACGGACGACAAACTTTCTCCACTAGTTTCTGTGTGGATGGAAACTTTGGAGGTAAGTTGTGAGATCCCCCGCCCCAGGGCCATACGATCGAATACACCGGAGCTAACAACCATCCTGAGTCTAGTCCCCGGAGACTCGGGAGCCTGGGTTTTCGACAAGTCGACGGGTCGTGTCTGCGGCCATGTCCTGGCCTGGTCGGAGAAAAGCCACACAGCCTACATCGCTCCAATGGAAGTGTTACTGGAGGACATTGCGCGCACCCTGAAAGCTAGCGCGGTCACTCTCCCCGGTCGTCGGGACGAGTCCCTCGCCTTCGCCATGTCTCACGGCCCAACAGCTGAACCTCAGAACCCACGTTACCGGGCACCTCTCCCCCTTCCGCAGCAGGTCCCGGTGGACATTGGCCGGTTAAGCCTGGGCCTGGATGAGCCCGGGATGGGCACGGTTAACACCAGCCGCGGTATACGAGAGGTGTCGTCCACTCCTTATCGAGGGATGCCGCCCATCCTCACCCCGCCTCGCAATCTAGAAAGACAGCTTGCGTAAAGCGCTAGCACTTTCGTCCTCGTCTCTTATCACCTACTCATATTTTGTTTTCCCCTTCATCAGTCATTATACCCCTATTTTTATTTTTTTCCTCGCTCTTGGTCATGAATGTCGTGGTTTATGAGGCATATCTTTTCGATCTATTAGCATATATACCCTACCTCTGCCTCATGTTGTCAACGACTATGAACGAGTGCATGGAGATACAGCTCCCTAGCATCTTGGATGATCATGAGACAAAACTTAGTTTGTCAACTGGAATACAAAACTCATAGTAACCTCGCACTGCGCATTGTCCTACTGTAGACGTACGTTTCCATCTTATATCTTATTTACGAGAGTTTATATATCTACAGAAAATAGTATCTTTGAAGTCGAAGATCCATTGCATTGATAAAAAATATAGATAGATAACATCAGGCATAACAACATAACGCATGCATAGTGATTCAGTGATGCAACCTCCAAAACCCATGCAAGACAGGAAGCAGATAAACCCGCAAGGTACAAATAAACACTAACAAGACCCTAAGCAACCCGCCTTGTATAAACCATCTTCAATGTATGTTATGTGACAAGGAAATGGGAAATATGATGCAGTTAAGAAAAAAAAAAAAAATTGAATGGGGCGGGCGATTTTTTCTTTTAAGACGAGGCCAGGTACCTGAGCACAGCCTCCTTCTCCTCTACGGGCAGCATGCTAAGAACCTGCTGCACACCCTTGAGACCACCCTCCTTGTTGCTGATGAGCAGCTGGGCGATTTCGTTGGCGACGGAGTCGGTCTTGAGGGCCTCGATCTTGGTCTGGATGGCCTTCCTGTTCTCCTCGTACCACATGGCTACCTTGCGGTCGTCGTGCTCGAGTTCCTCGTCCAGGAAGCCGGTCCACGAGTGCAGAGTGCGCAGGTGGTTGGCGCGAGGGCTCTCGGTGGACGGGGCTTGGGCGTCGGCGGCTCCGGTGGCGGGGATGGCGCCGGCGGCGTCGCCGGAGACGGGGGCCGGAGCGACGGAGGCCATGCGCTTGACGATGAGCTCCTCGCTCAAACGGCGGCGGAGACGCCAGTAGAAGAAACGTCTGGCGTTCTTCCAGGTCAGGGCCTTGCGGATGGTGTTCTTGGCCACCATGCGGCCGGCGCGGTCGTGAAGGTCAGCGAACTGCAGAGCGATCTGCAGGTAGACAGGAAGGAGCTGCTCTTCGCGAGCGGCCATCTTGGCCTTGATCTCCGACAGCTGCTCCTTGGTGAGGGATGGGTCCTCGAGAGAGCGACGGAGCTCGTTGTAGGTGGCGTCGAGACGAGCCATGGTGTCGAGCTGCTTCTCACGGCGGTACTTGATGTTGACGATGCCTTCGGGTTCGAGGACACCACCACGAGCCTCCTCATCAGCGTACATCTCCATCTGGTCAGGGTTGATGGTGGGATCGATAACGACCTAAAGAAGTAGTTAGTATTTGAAGACATGACATAAAACACAAGAATATCAATGACTTACCCATGAACCACCACGAAGTTCACCGAAGGGTGGGATGTAAACAAATATGGGCTGCTCGTACTTGACCAGCGCATCGACAATGTAGGAACCGTACTTGAGAACCTCGTTGTACATGTCACGCTGTCCACCGGAGAAACCTCTCCAGTTGGCCAGGATCATGACGGGCAGCTGCTCACCATTGTTGAAGTCACGCAGGGCCTGAGCGGTCTTGAAGGCCGAGTTGGGGTACCACACACCACCGGCTTCCTGGCTGATCAGCTCCATGGAGTCAGGGTTGGCGGGGTCGGCAGGGGTGACGTTCTCGACAGAACGGGTCTCGACAGCAATGACACCCATGGGGATGCCACCGAGGCGAGCACGACCAACCACAACGGTACGAGCCCATCCACCAAGAGCCTCTTCAAAAGATCCAGCATCGAACAGGCCAGGGAGGAAGCCTTCCTCATCTTCCTTACCAGCGATGAGCCAGCGAACATCGTAGGCCTGCTTAGCAGGAGGGTGGTAGGCGACATCGCGGTCCCAGTCATCGGACCAGGGCCGGATGGGAATGGGTGCACCCTTCTTGTCGGGAACGAAGGACATCCACTCGACAATCTTCTGGACACCCTCAAAGTCATCGGTGGCAGTCATGTGAGAGACACCGTTCTTGTACATGATTTGAGTACCACCGAGCTGCAGGTTGGACGTGTAAACCTCACGACCCAACAGCTTGTTGATGGCCGGTGCACCAGTCAGAATGATCGGCTGGCCTTCCACTTGGATGGCTCTCTGACCCAGACGGACAAGGTAGGCACCGATACCAACGGAGCGGCAGGTGACCAGAGTGATGGTGAAGATATCCTCGTAAGCGCGCGAGGTGGCTCCAGCGATGAGACCAGAGCCCTTCAGACATTCGACACCCAGGCCATCCTTGGCACCAATGATAGTGGTGATCTTGTGGCGCTCTTCGCCCTCATCGTGAATGAGCTCAGTGATGACTTCCTTCTTCTTGCTGGCATCGAATTTCTGCTTAACCTCGGGAGTCAGGTAGAGATACTTGAATCCGGCCTCGGGCTTCTGGGGATCGTTCCAGGCCACGGAGAAGTAGGGGATCAGCTCATCGGCCATTCCGATACGGGCACCGGAGTTGGCAGAGAGGTAGATCCGAGGGATTCCGAGCTTCCTGGCTAACTCGGTACACTTGTGGAAGAACTTGTCTTCCTGGGGACCGAAGGAACCGATCTGGAAGGTGATGTCGTTGGCAACGATGATGAACCGTCTGCCTTCGGGATACTCCGGGGTGCGAGCAGTAACGATCCACCCAACCATACCGTGGGTGTTGGTACCAGGGCCTCTCGAGATTTCGATCAGGTTGTCGGCATCATCGAGAACAAGCTCGCTGTACTCAATGCACTCGCCAACCGCGGGCCGCTTGCTGGCCAGGGAGGGGATCTTGGCAGCAGCCTTGGCCCAGCTGTTCTGGAAGGCTTGACGGAACAACTCGGGGAAATCGTAGACGTACTGTGTGCCCATGAGGTGAGCCTTGTAACGCTTGGGCTGGAGCCACTCCTTGGTCGGGTAGGGTGTGGAGACGGGACGCAGGTGCATCGAGCCGAGCTTGTTGGTACCACCGATGCTGTGGAGGAGCCATTCACCCTTCTCAGACTTCTTCTCAATGTACAGCTCAACCTGGATGATGAAGCCGTAGGTGTTGGTGATGATCACACGCAGAGGATAAGGCATGCCAGTGGCAGGATCGGTGCACAGGATACGGATCTCGGCACCGGTCACACGAAGACGCCAGAGACGGCGACCGAATCGCTCAAGGAAACCTGCCAAGGCCTCTTCCACATCCTGGGGCTGCAGGTTGAACACCGGCGAGAAGTTGATGAAGATGTGGTTAAGATCAGAGTTGTTGTTGCCGATGATCTCCAGGGCATCGAGGATGTCATTCATGAGACGGTCGGCCTCGGAGATCAGGTACTCAGCGGTGGGAATATCATCACGGAGACGGCCCGGGCGCACCACAGCACGGACGAAGTAACGCTTGTCGACGGCCTTGTCGTTCTCGGGGCCCTTGCCGATGGCCTCGTAGACGTGGATGTTCCGGTTCTCGGTGAAGACGGGCTTGATCTTGAACTTGGACAAACGTCCGAGTTCAAGCTGGAAGGCGAGGGCAGGTTCGCTGTGACGGATGCTTTCATCTTCCACGTAGGTAGGCCCACGGAAGGTGAAGTAGCTAGGGTAGCTGCCGTTCTTGCCACAGATGAAGGTCACGCGGCGGACGCGGCGAGCGAGCAACTCCTCCTTGAGGCCGGCAAGAATATTGCTGATCTGAGCAACGATCTGGTTGTCGTCAAGATCTTCGAGGTCGCGGACGGCCACGTTGCAGACACCGGTCAATTCATTGTCGGTCTCAATGCGAGGGGCTGGGCGACGCTTGCCCTCCAAGTCCGCAATGAGTCCGTTCTCACCAGGTTTCTTCTTCGAGCCGGCACGAGGGAATGCCTCCAAGGCCTTAGGCAGCTGCTCCTCGGCGTCCTCCAGGTACTGAACGGGGACAATCACACCCTTTCTGAGGGGCTCATTGCTGCTGTCATTGACAAGGTATGACATATCACTGATGGAGTTGAGTCTTCTGAAGGGGCTGGACTCCGTAGTAGGTGTGCCGGGGGTAGACATCTGGGTGGAGTTGACGGAACCGAACTCCGGCTGTCCAAGCTTGCCTAGTGTGAAGTCCCAGGAGACCAGGGGAACTTCTCCGTTAGGGTAGTACTGAATACCCTTCAGTGTGTAGGCCCTGTAGGCGCGGCGAATGTAGACCTCGAGAGCAGCCAGGGTGACCCATGGATCCTGGTGAACGAAGAATCGGGGAAGGACATCGAAGACGGTGTATTTGGAGTCCACCACCTCCTTGAGGACGGAGAATTCGGGCTCCCGGTGGTCCCAGCCGCTCTCTCCGTATCGCGATTCCACAACGGAGGAGCGCAGGATGAGTTCCATCTGAGACTGACGCTCCTCCAGAGAGGGAAGTGCGCACTGGATGAGGACCTCACGGGCCTTGAGAGTGACCTTGGCGGCGGGCCGCGACTCGAGTTCGGTGAGCTTCTTCAGGATGGGCTTGAAGTACTTTCCGACATTGCCAACACCAGGCTGGTTGGGGCGGTACATGGCCAGGATGGCCAAGATCAGGTTGTTCTTCGCGCCAATACGGCTGTGAGACAGAACAGTCTGGACGACGCTGCCAATGTCGTCCTTGTGCTCTTCTCTGAGCTTCAGGATGGCATCTTCGTCACGGATATTGCGTCCAGAGAAGAGGCTCTCGACCTTGTAGTACTGCTCGAGCAGTCCAATGAAGACGTTGAACTCGTGGGCCTTCAGGCCATCCATGTACTTGTTGATGACCTGCAGAAGAGGCAGGAGGGTGGTCTTGAGGATCTCGGCGTCGGCTGGGTTGACGTTCTCCTCAATGAAGCGGGAGATAGTCTTCTGCAGCTGCTTGGCGGGGAACTCGGCCTTCCTGGCGCGAGCCCGTTCGACGATGCTCTGAAGCTGAGCGTCCAGCTTCTGGGGCATGCGAGAATGAAGAGCAGAAGACTGAGCATTCCACTCGCCGTAGGGGAGCTCAGGGTCCCGGAGAACCTCAACCAGCTCCTTCAGAGTGGCATTCATGATGACTTGGTTGTCGTAACCCATGAGGATGTTGTCGAGAATGCTGTGGAGGAGGGAGAATCTCTGAGGAGGCTTGTTACCGACCACCTGCGGGGGGCCAAGGTCGGGCAGCTGTCCGGTGAATGGCTGAGCGTGCTTGACACGAGACGGGTCATCCAGAGCGAGAATACCAAGGATGTCACCGGCTTCGAGGGTGGCACCAGGCTGCTTGATGAGCTGGACAATACCGTCTTCCTGCGCAATCAAGGGCATGTACATCTTCATGACCTCGACCTCGGCGAATGGCTGACCAGCCTTGACGTGCTCGCCGTTTTCGACAGTGAACTTGACAAGCTTTCCGGGGGACGGAGAGCGCAGCTGAGTAGGATCGTTCTCCTGCTCCAGCAAGCAGGTCTTTCCGTCGACGCTCAGGCGAGTTGCAGCAGCTTCCTCCTTCCAGTAGACGTTGTGACTGCGACCGTTCAGGAGAACAAGCAAGCCACCATCAGCCAGAGCACGGACACCGACCGAGCACTTGGATCCGTTGATGAACAGGTGATAGCTGTCCAAGCCGGCTCTGGTCGCGGTGAACTTGTAACGCTGGCCCTCGTAGATGAAGTCCACGGGGAAAACGGTCTTGAGGACATCCTTGGAGGGCACCTGACCCTTTTCGAGGCCCTTACGATACTCCTCGACACCACCTTCGCTGGCCAGATGAGCCTTGGTCACCGCACCGCACAGAACAGCCACGATGGGATCCGGACGCTCTGCGGTCAGCTTGTTCGAGATGAGCTGGTCCAGCCATCCGGTGGTGATGGTGTTCTCTTCGAAAGCAGGAGTCTCCAGCAGCTTGATCAGGTACTCGACTGTCGTGCGGAAGTCACCACGGATGCTCAACTCCTTCAGAGCGACCACCATGTGTTTCCGCGACGCCGAACGGTTCTCACCATAGGCGAAAATGTGACCGAACTGACTGTCGGAGAAGCTGTGGATACCACCGGCGGTACCGACGGAGAAGTAACCCCAGACGTTGGACGAACTGCGGAAGTTCAGTTCGTGCATGGTACCGCTGGAGGGCTTGAAGCCTTCGCCGGGATCTTCCGAAGTGATACGGCAGGCGGTCGTGTGTCCCTTGGGCTGGGGGCGGCGCTGGGTCTTGAAGCTCTCTTCGCTGGAGAAGTCGAAGTCGATCTCGGAGGCGGTGTTGGGGTCGACACCGTAGAGCAGACGGATGTCACGAATGCGATGCAGGGGGATACCCATGGCGATCTGCAGCTGGGCGGCGGGCAGGTTGACACCGGAGACCATCTCGGTGGTAGGGTGCTCGACCTGAAGACGAGGGTTCAATTCGAGGAAATAGAACTTGTCATCGGCGTGCGAGTACAGGTACTCAACGGTACCGGCGGAGACGTAACCGACCAGCCTTCCAAGGCTGACAGCAGCACGCTCCATGGCCTGGAACGTGACGGGCTTTGCGATGGTGACGGGGGCCTCCTCGATAATCTTCTGGTGACGACGCTGAACGGAGCAATCTCTGCCGAACAGGGAGATGTTGTTTCCGTACTGATCAGCCAGCAGCTGAACTTCTAGATGCCTGGCGTTGCCAGCCAGCTTCATGATGAAGATAGGGGAACCGGGGATTTCGTTCGCGGCAGCGTTGTAAAGGCTGACGAAATCCTCCTCCCGCTCGACCTTACGGATACCCTTACCACCACCACCTTCCGAGGCCTTGACCATCACGGGGAAACCGATTTCTTTGGCCTTTTGCAAACCTTCTTCAGGGGAGAACGTGCAACCCCGGTTGTAGACCTCGTCGGGAACGGTGACAATACCATTGTCATCGATTGTCACATCGTCAACTCCAGTTCCGGACCACGGAATGCAAGGCACACCGGCATGCTGCGCAACGATTGTGGAAGAGATCTTATCGCCCAGGGAACGCATCGCGGAGGCCGGAGGACCGATGAAGATGATCTTCTTGGGGGAAGCAGCCAGGGCCTCGGGAAGTCTGGGGTTCTCGGAGGCGTGACCCCAACCAGCCCAGACGGCATGGACATCCATTCGCTCGGCCACATCGACAATCAGCTCGACGTTCGCATAGTTGTTGTTATTTGTACCTCCGGGTACCTAGTAAACGAGAAATTAGCCATTTGGCGACCCCTTTGGCCAGACTGGCGACTGCGTACCTCGACGTATTGATCGGCCATGCGAATGTAATCGGCATTTGCCCGCAAATCTTCCGGTGTGGCCATGACCGTGAATTGAATGGCTCGTTCGTTGCCGAATGTCTCGTAAGCCCATTTCCGAACAGACCGAATCTCCTTGACGGCAGCGATACCGTTGTTGGCAATGAGCACCTATTCAACAAATCGGCCAGTCAGCACAGTGTTTTGAGTTGCATGTAAGTCTGTCTCTTCCAGATTCGGGGGCTGCCACTCACCGAACTAATGACGGAGTGACCCTCATGATTAGCAACGAAATCCTTTACACTGCTCGGAGGTGCTGCGTCCAGGTGATTTCCACCGATGAAATGTGAGGGGAGATTGTGTTTGGCCGCACGAGAGCTAACGTGGCCGTTGCTCGAACTTCCGTTGGGGACGCCCATGATGCTTGCAGTTTATTATAGATTATACGCTTCCCATGCAATCAATGGCTATGGCTTTTCGAGGCGAAAGAAAGTGCGAAGACACGAAGATGGCGCGAAGTAGGAAGAGGATCGTATATGTCGTAGTAGTACAAGAGAAGAGGAGGGGAAGGATCAGATAGAACCACAATGCCCCGAAATTGTGATCCTATCAGAGAAAAGCCTGGAGGTGGCGTACAAGGATTAGGTCGTAAGTAATAAGGAGAAATGTACGAGGACGGGATAGAGAATAGTCCACAGGCTGCTCGTGGTAGAAGAAGAGACTGTCAGCAAAAGTATTCGGAGCGAGCTAGCAGGGGAGTGGGAGGAATAATAATAGTGAGACGGAGAGCGATTCGAAGGAAGCGGAAATAATAATGGGGATCATCTGTCGCAAACGGAGATACTTGGACATGGACATGGACTGGGAGAGGACTTACCACAACCACCAGAAAAACCCGCCCGGAATGCTAGAGTGATGATTGGAAAGAATAGTAAGGATAAGAGAGAAGGTGAGCAGAAGAAGAGCAGAAGAAAAGAAGAGGAGGAGAGTTTAGATGAAGGACTTGATCCAATTTACCTCCAAGGAGGCTAGACACCGAGACCGTGGTTTACTTAGACTTGTGCTTTGGTTAGCCCAGTCTTCCAGTCGACCAGTAGTCCAGTGAGATACTTGAAGCCAAAGTCACCTAGGTAAGTTGCTCTGCTCCAATATCCATCGCGGGAAAAAAAAGGCCGCGAGGAAAAAAACCCACCGAAAAGATATCCACTCCCCAAAGAGGAATCCCCAACTTCTGCCCGCCGCTTGTTGTTGGGCCCATGACGTTTCTTCCCACCAGATTTCCCTTTCCGCCCCAGACATCCGTCCTTTGACAATGAGTGTTCTATCTTCAATCAACTATCAACGAGGCTATACGGAGTACTTCATACAGTCCATAGCACTCCAGCTACTGATGGATCTCAATCTCAATGCCAAGTCAACGACCAGCCCGCATCACATGGCGGAAGCTGTTTCTCTTGACCTCTACAGAATCCAAAGTCAGGTTCTAGTCCCAAATGCCGAGAACTCGCAGTCGCAGCGTGCAATCTATCTACCACCGGGTTCCTGAAGATTCCTGGCGTCGGTGGCTAATAATAATGCCAATGGCCATCCATAATCCCATTCCATTCCCCACAGAGATCCAGCACATCCATTTATCTCAGCCATTTCGGCTTAGGCACTCTGTAGTGAGCCTGCCTGAGTCTGATCCAACCAACCAGGATCCCGATAATATAAACGATCACGATGATGATGACGATGTTATCAACAATTCAACCCGAAGAGTTACACCAAGTACGGATCTAGACTACTTTGTGAGTAGTCAGTAGACTCCCGCTCCGCGCCAGACAGCCGGGATTCGAGACATAAGCGGGACATAAAAGATGCTAGTACTACCTTACTCTGTCTGGTCTCGGAGTATGTAGACCTCCGTACTCTGTAGATACTCCATGGCCTTGATCATCGCGAAATACAGTAAGCCCTGCATTAATATCAAGTCCTCCAATATCTTTCTATCTCTTAACAGCGAGTGCGAGTACTACCTAGAAATGGCCCATCCTAGACCATCGACGAACTAAACTAAATGTACGAATCGGTCCCCGAGCGCCGAATCCAGCAACATCCAGATACTTGATGTCCCGCCTAACCGCATCGAGATATGTTGGCGCCCCACATCCACCCCTCACAACCAATCAGCACAGAAAGATTTGCCAACCGCGTTGGGACCTTGGGAAGGGATCGCCCTCAGCAAATCTGAGGGTCTGTGCTATCCTTCTCCTTCTGGTATGGCTGGACTTGCCAGTTGCCAGTCAATGCCTAAGGTATCCAGTCGGGTACGTTTCTAGTTTCTAAGACTACAGGGATCGGGTTTGAGTACCTTTTATACGAGGACAAGCATTTAGTCGGGTCTGGGTCGGGTTTTGCTACACCAAGCATCTCGGTTTTTGGTGTTATTTGGTGTTTACTCCCGGGAATACGAACATGGTTCATGTCGAGGTTGCATTGAAGAATGCCGTACGGAGTAGAAACAAGGAAAAGGCAGGCCGGGTCGAGAGACTGACGACTGATCACAGAAATTATCTAAGTTGATCGATTGATGGGATACTTTGGTACTCCGCCAGGCACAGTGTACCTACTCTCCAGGTTGTCTGGTTGTCTGGTTGTCCCCGCTGACGTACGGTACCTTTCGCCTGACAGTCAAGTAAGTCCATATTTCTCCACGTGGGAATCTGGACAGTTATGTTCCTGTTCCGGATCTGCTACGAAAGGTCCAAAGGATCGTAACAAACTGTCGCTGGGTATTCTCTAACGCCAAAGGCAACAATAAGTAATAACATGAAACGAAATGTCCAAGGAAAGTGGTGCTGAGAAACAGCTTGGACGCCGCAGTGCCTGTGCGGGGCTTTGCAACGGCTTCTGCGAGCATATGAAACAAATGCGCCGTAAGACGCGATCCTAACTCCGCCATTCACCCGGACGAACTGTACAAATCGGTGACTATCCTTCCCTGAGGGTATTGGTGGAGAAGAGGGCACTCGAAACAAAGGTAATCCCTGATGTATGATCAATCTTCCAGTGTCCAACGGAAAGCTTCCAAGTGACGCCAATGCTCCAATCTGCACCCGACCTTCGAAACTCAAGGTCTTGGGGGACATTATGTATGTAAATGTAGGATAAGCGAAACGGACTGGTAACGGAGAACACCTTCTGAAGTGTAACAACTCGCGCGCACCGACGGGTACATCGTTCGACCGTTGCCGGCACTCGAGCGATTCAATTTAATAAGTTTCTCCAAGATCGGTGAACTTGGATTTCTGCTCTGGTGGCCCCATATCGCCTTCCCACCGGTCAAATCCAGTGCTCGTTCTCAAAGTTCGAGGCGCGGGGATACCAGAGATCCCGCTTGGGGTTCTTTTCTTGAGTCCAGTCGGCGTGGAGATGGCCGGCAGCCGAGTCTCGCGGATCTCACTGATCCTAGCCCGTAAAGACATATGCATGGCAAGATCCTCGTCCTCGTCAATATGGGCCATACCATTGACAACTCCATTCTGATTGGAGGGGTTGCTCAGCGATGACCGGGGCCGGCGGCTCTCTGTGGTCGGGTTCGTCGAGTAGTGCCCCAGCGGCGTCTTCGTCCGACTCTGGCGGCTCTCAGGGCGTGTTGAAGGAGTCACGCTCGGATGTGTGCTATGACTGACAGAGCTGTGGCTCGAGTAGCTGGTGCGACTGCTTGGACGACTATCCCCCTGCGTCCTAGCACCAAAGGACGGTCGACTGTGCGGAGCATAAGAAGGCACACTATCGCCGTCTCGAATAGACGAGCTCAAACTACTCCCGCTCAGCCGTTTGCGTGAGTTCCTTCGGGCTGTTATTGTAGATGCAACCGGACTCTCGCCGATGATCGATGCGGAACGAGAAGACGTACGAGACGGTGAATCCGATGGGGGTGGCAGTTTGGATTTTGCAGACTGGACTCTCTCTTCGAGCTTCTGCATCTTGCCAATGAGTCCACGAATTTGATACAGTGAACCCGACTTGGGCAGCCCGGACGACCGAGCATTATTATTCTTGTTGGTGTTTTCATTGGACTTGGGCTTCGGCTTGGGCAAGCTGGGCCGGTTCGTAGCTGACGGCGTGGGGCGATTATTGGTAAAGGCGTAGGAGGTTGCACGGGAGTGAGGATGGTTATATTTCTGAGTCCTGGACCCATGCAGCGACCGGGTGCCAAATGACGAGTCGGAAGCAGAGGCCTTCTGAAGAGGAAATCCGGGCATCGCATTCATCGACTTGCGCAGGCTGCTCGACGACTCGGATATCGGCGGCGACGGAGGCGTTGCAATGGCGGACATGAGCGAGGTTTTCAAGGTAGGAGTCGAGAACAAAGGCGAGGAAACTATCGATGAAGCGGGAGAACGATTGAAGAGATCCGGTGTTTGTGGCGTTGATGGACTGCGCAAGGAGATGGGCTTCCTGCGTCGGCTGTTTTGCAGTTCCGCGTGCCGGAGCTTTTCATGGATGATTTCCGTTTCTATCTTCAGATCCGAGAGCTCGTCTCGAAGACGTTGATTCTCGATGCGCAAGTTTTCCCGCTCCTGCTCTCCGCTTCTCATTTCCTCTTCCAACAAGACTGCTCGTTCGATGGCGACGTTGTACTTGGACTCCAGATCCTCCAGGGATGAAGTCGTATGCCGGGCTTGACGTTCATAATCATCGTTTGCGACTTCAATGTCTCGCAATTTCAGCTGGAGCGTCCTGTTTGCATCCCTCAAAGTCGTGATCTCTTTCTGTAACGTGTTCTGGGCCGAGTTTCCCTCCGACTTGGATTGCTTGTACTTGGTCTGTTGACGAAGTCACAGATTAGCCCTCAGTCCATCAGCAGCAATGAAAGTAAACTCCGCTCTGACCTTCCACTCCTCGACCTCATATTTCAAGCTATCCACCTTCTCCTTCAACAACCGTTCTCGCTTCTCGGACGCCTCGATATCCTTTTCCAGCTCGGCCTCCAGCTCACGGCTGGAGGCCTGGAAGTCGGCTAGCTCAGCCTCTAATTGCTCATACTGCGTCTTGTACCATGCAAGCTGATCCGACCGGGAGCTGGTACCATTCAGGCGAGCAGAGGAGGAATCATCGGCCGATGGCATTATTCCGGTACCAGGGGATGGTATGACCGAAGACGGACAAGGGTAACGACTCACTTTCAGCAAGTGAATTGAGAGACGGTGAGAGTGTCGCCACGAAACAGCCGGAACCCGAGTTCATGCACGCCGCGAATGGTATCAACAACCGTGCGTGAACCGGTGGTGGAGGGACCCCTCGCGGAGGCGGTGTCGCCGTTGATCGGGGGTTATAACAGGGACTCGAAAGTGATAAGAGACAAAAAAGAAAAAGAAAAGCAGAATCACTGAAGTTGAAGATCCAGAGATCCAAACTTACCTTTGCAGAACCCTCACAGAGGGGGTTGGTCGAAACATGGGCGATGTTTGGGGGGGGGAGTGTGATGTGGATTGTGATGGTGATGTTATCCAGCTGGATTGGCGTAGAGACACAGATAGTAGTACTAGTGCCGTGTCCACGGGAACAAAACAACCTTACCAACTGGATTAAGCACTAGGTAGCATAGGTAAGGTAAGGTAGAGTACCTAAGGTACTTTGGGTGCTCATAGTAGTGGTCTAAGGTACGGAGACGGTACGGTAGTTGGCGGTAGGTACCAGTTAGGTACAAATAGTAGGTAGGTACAACCTAACTGGAGTACAAAGCTTGGTATGGAAGGTACCTGATGGTCACTGTGGTGGTGTAAGATACAGTAATTGACTAGCATAAAAACCCCACTAACCCTGTAGCAGTCTAGTGCCGGTCTCGTCGTCCTGGTCGATTTCCACCGCCCGCGATGCGATGTGCGTATTCCGATGATCAAAGGTCAGTGACTTCTCTGGGGCATGCCTCTTGGGCAGTGGAAGTCTGGGGCGAAAAGAAAAGTGATCTGGAGGTTATTATTGCTTGATTCCCACTTCCCAGTTATATTCCTTGATTTTGGCCCGGTAAGTAGTCTCTGCTTGCTTTCCCTCCTATCGGACTCTTGCGGGTACTTCTTCCCTCCTTACTCTTTCACCTTCGCCCTAGTCTCCAAGCTATCGTGGTTCCAGGTCGCGTTATATCCACGCACATTATCCTACTCCCAGGACCGGGGGTGTTGCTTCCACGCACTGGGTTTTCGATAAACAGCTCCCTTTCCGGTCGATCTGAGATGGCCATGGAGTTTTCCCTCTGTTTCCCTCTCCCATACAGAGCTTGGTGCTGGGTCACGATGCACCAATGATGCTAATATGGCGCTCTCCAGATCTTCCCTTTCCCGTGAAGATCCACCCGACTCGTTGAGATGGCGGACCCCACCGATCTGAATCTCGACGCGCCTAGCGATCTTCAAGATATCCCAGATATGTCCATGCAGCTTTTGCCTCCTCCAGAAGGAACGTATCCTGATAAGTAAGTATGCGTGATTGATCCCAGCCACCCTTTTGTCAACTCAATTCTGGATACATTGCTTGGACCCGCTGCTCATATCCTTCCCTACATGTAAAGAGCTACCCTCCTTGCAGCAGTGCAAGCTCACAGCAAAGCACATGGATACAATGTTGTGGTCAAGTCATCCAGTACTCCTACTGAGAAGAAGCCCGGACGGACAGCCAAAGTGTGGCTCCGGTGCGATCGGGGTGGCCACTATCGGCCCCGAAACGGGCTCACAGAGGAGACGAGAAAGCGGCGACGAACGTCTCGTTTGATGGACTGTCCGTTTATGCTGGTAGCAGCTGGTACTCCTGGCATCTGGACGTTGACAGTCTTGAACCCAACTCACAACCATGGGCCTGTTGTCGACAAGCCGCGACCAGTACCGCAGCATAAGGTCCGAAAGGGCCAGATTCCAGCGGTTCCCTATGACTGGCCGCATGATGCGACTCTAACACCATATACGACTGCTTTAGTCATTATCGACATGCAGAAGGACTGTATGTATTCATTATGGTCATATTGTTCGCGCTTGCATCTGAAGACTCATTACACTGACCATCATCGCAGTTTGTTCGCCTGGCGGTTACATGGAATACCAAGGTTACGACATCTCGGCTGCGCAGAGTCTCATACCCAAACTGCAGCAGGTACTGAATGCATTCCGTTCTGCTGGATTTCCTGTTTACTACACTCGTGAAGGTAATACCCCGATCACCTTGGTCTGGCGGAGGGCTTCTGATTGACGTCTGCTTTTCGTTCTACGGTAAAGGTCATCGGCCAGATCTCTCAACTCTCTCCAATAGAGAGGCGTTTCGGTCGCGGAACAATGCATCCGGCATGGGAATTGGCTCCCAGGGGCCATTGGGGCGTTTGTTGATACGCGGTGAAGTCGGACACGACATCGTCGACGAACTGTATCCCCTGCCTGAGGAGCCGGTCATCGACAAGCCGGGTAAAAGTGCGTTTTCTTACACCGACTTTGAGCTCCTTCTTCGAAATAAAGGCATCAAGAATTTGATCATTGCAGGCGTCACCACGGATGTCTGTGTGTCTACGACGATGCGGGAGGCTAATGACAAAGGCTTCGACTGCGTCATCCTGGAGGACTGCACTGCTGCCAGCGAGCCGTCCCTCCATGTGAGCACGCTCGAGTCCGTCAAGATGGAAGGCGGCATCTTTGGTGCCGTCGCCAAAGCGGAGGACGTGATCCATGCAGTGGACAATTTCAAAAACAGTACTGTGAAGAAGCTGGCCCCTCAAATGACGGTATGAAGTGGGTCAGAGCAATCTTGGTGAGGCGTTTTTTTGGCCTTGGGAAACAGCGACAGCGGCATATCTTTTCTTGCTTTTCAGCCTCCCTTTTTCATATGTTTGGGAGACCTATCTTCGTCCGCTTATCTTGCAGGACCTGCTCCATGTTTTGAACATTAGCGAGCTTATTATTGCACGCCAAATGCCCCCGTGGCCGATGCAAGCAAAACTTCCAGAAACAGAGCAACAGGATCAGATACTCTGCATTGGTACACGACGCAGAGATTAATGGGCATCAAATAAATACACGAGTTGAACCCATGCACTTTCGATGCAAGTTCCATAGGTAGTCAGTAATAAAATAAGCCACACCCCAACGCCACGCTCAGGACGGTCAATGCATCAAGCTTTCCCTTCCCATGAACCCAAAAGAACCGCAAAAACAGCGACGCGAAGAAATCACAACCACTTCTTCCCCGCAGCCACAACCCTTGCCCGAAAGACAGGACTCCGGATCTCCATCCCCTGCAGATAAAACGGACTCATGGCCGTCTTGACGTAATTCTCATACACCTCATTCATGAACTGCCGCACGGCCTCCTCCGTCTGCGGCGACGTCGGATTCGCCGCGATCGAGCTACTCGACGCACGGGAGGAGCTCCCCCCACCGACGGAGAAGGACGAGCCGAGCAGCGACGAGCCCGACCCCGCAGTGCCCGTGGAAGGTAGCTGAGGCGGCTGGTGGAGGAGCAGGAATCTTGTTCCGGAGGGCGTGAGGAAGGCGGATATGTATGCGGAGGCGGGGGGGTAGGTGTCGATGTGTTTGAGGTACCTGTGACCATTTAGCTGAGCTCCGCTGGTCCGGTTGGGGGATATTATGGACACTTACATATTGCCATTCATCCATTGGGCTTCCTCGACAATGTCCAGGCTCGAGTGGATGATGAATTGGTTCATGTATTGCGCTGTGTCTGGGAAGCGGAATCTTGCGATGCCATCTCCGCCGCCTTTGGAGGTGCCGAAGGCGATGTTGAATAAGGGGGCGTCGGTGGGGGAGAGGATGGTGAAGTAGTATGACATTTTATCTGACGACCTCTCTGTTCAAGGCACTCCGCAGGTGTACGGAGTAAATAACAGTGAATATGGGGTCAGTTTGTTTGGAGATGAGAGTCACGTGGTTGATAAGATAACCATGAGATGAACTCATCCTATACAGGTCATCCATTCAACTTCCATTCAGATTCCTTTGCTCATCATATCTTCAACTGCACCGAATTGGGGTCAGGCTCCGACAGCCTCTGTCCTAGTAGCACCATGCCCCCTCCGAAACTGTCCTACGGGCTCAACCTTCCCAGCAAGAAACCACCAACCTCGAAACTCGGACCGCCGGGTTCACAAAAACGCAAGAAGACCATATTCGACTCCGACTCCGAAGGCGAAACCCAGAAAGATGCCGGCGACGGCGACGGCGCCATCGAGGTAACCACAATCGGCGGCCTCGAAGAATCACCCAGACCGTCTACCAGCGAAAAACGAACCACAGAACCGCCCGCAAAACGAAAACCGCCGGCAGGCCCCCAAACCGGGAAACCGAACATCAAACCCCTAAGCAAGGCCTCCATCTTCGCCGACGAGGAAGAGGAACAAGAACCGCAACCGATGCCCCTGGGCCTCAATCCCGCCAAAAACAAACCCAACGCCGAGTACACCAATCTCTCCGCCCTCCGCAGCAGCAAGAAACACGCCGAGGAAGCCCAACAGCTCGACCCCTCCATCTACTCCTACGACGCCATCTACGACAGCCTCCACGCCAAAGCCGACAAAGCCAAAGCCGCCGCCCCGGACGCCCAAAACGACGGGCCGCGGTACATGACCTCGCTGCTGCGCAGCGCGGAGATCCGCAAGCGGGACCAGCTGCGCGCGCGCGACAGACTGCTCGCCAAGGAGCGCGAGGCGGAGGGCGACGAGTTCGCCGACAAGGAGAAGTTCGTGACCTCGGCGTACAAGGCGCAGCAGGAGGAGCTGCGGCGGATCGAGCAGGAAGACGCGGAGCGGGAAAGGCAAGAGGAAGAACGGCGGAAGCAGAACGGCGGGACCGGTATGGTCGGGTTCTACCGGGACATGCTCTCTCGGGACGAGCAGCGGCACGAGGAAGTCGTCAAGGCGGCGGAGGAGGCCGCGCGACGGGTGCAGGCGGGCGAGGTGGTCGCCGCCGAAGAACCCACCGCGGAGGCAGCCAACAAGGAAAAGACCGAGGCGCAGATCGCGGCGGAGCTCAACGCCAAGGGCGCGCACATCGCCATCAACGACGAGGGCCAGGTCGTCGACAAGCGGCAGTTGCTGTCCGCCGGTCTGAACGTCGCCCCGAAGCCCAAGCCGTCCGCCTCGGCGAGTGCTGCTGCGGCTGCTGCGCGTGCGGCCGCAAACAAGCCCCGCGTCGACTCGCGGCACCAGGCTGCGCGTGCAGGCCAGCGCGCCCGCCAGACGGAGATGATTGCGCAGCAGCTGGAGGAGAAAGCGCGGCAAGAGGAAGAGGCGGAGGCCGCGCGACAGCGGGAGATCGCCGAGCGCAGCCGCACTCGCAAGACGGAAACCGATGTTTCGAGCGCGAGGGAGCGATATCTGGCGAGAAAGAGGGAGCGAGAAGAGGCTGCCAAGAGGGGGTCGTAGCCTACTTGTTTATTCCTTGGTTCCTTTGCATCCGCCTTGAACAGGTCGTTGGAGTTATAAGTGCATGTTATGGCGTTGGATATAGCATTAATTTCATATGTACAGTACCTTGAAACTGGGAAGAAATAATATACAAGATCTACGACGGAATGCCGATCCAAGACTCTGAAAGCATCCTCATTAGGCAGATATATATCTTGAGCAGAGAGCATCACTCGAGAAGTGCAGCATGATTAGACTTGATGCTGTATTAAGGCATGCTCTATACTACATACTAACCATTGATTTTAGAACAAACGCTCGTAACTCATAATGCAGAGAGACAGTCGTCAAGGAATACAACAATAATAACAATACCGGCCCCTATTTCCATATACCCAATTTATACCGATGCAGCCTGTCCGATGCAACCATGTATAATGCACATGCACATCTACTTGGAAGAAAAGAGAGTGGACCTCAACGCCTCAATAAACCTGGAGAGCATACTCACGCAGTCAGCGCAAAACTCAGCCCCATTAAACCCATCCCAGCGATCGCGAATCCTACACCCATCCCACGATGGTGCGTCAATCCAAGCCCTTCACTGAAAAGCTGCAGACCAACGGAGGTCATGACGCCGGCTGTAGCAGCGAACATGCCCCCATATACACCCCAGGAGGGACCGGTAGTCGCGTCGCCGTGGCCGGCTTTCTGCGCGCCCCAGATCCAAAGAGCGGCGAGGCCGGCGCCGGCGGGCTGGCTGATTCCGCCGAGCAGGCTGGACCAGAACATGGCTTTCCAGCGGGAGTGGAGGGCGAGGTAGAGCGGGAGGGCCATGGCGAAGCCTTCGCTGATGTTGTGGATGAAGAGGGCGACGAAGACGGTCATGCCGAGCGTGGGGCTGGCATGATTGGTAGCGTATGTGATGAAGCCCTCTGGGAGCTTGTGGAGGGCAATAGCTAACGAAGTCTGGAGGCCGATGGATAGGAAGGCATTCTGGGGCACGTGGTGATGGTGTTGCGACGATGCGGCCGGTGGAGCTTTGGTCGACTCGTCCTGGTCCTCTGGGGACTTGTAGGGATAGGCTTGGAGACCTGTCCGCGAGGAGGATGCGCTGCTTTGGTGTTCCTGTGAGGAACCGGCATCCAATGGCCCCGAAAAGTCTTGTGCCAAATCATGCGACGGAACGAGCAACCCTGGGCCAGCACCTTCTTCAGGCCCTGCTCGTTCCGAGTCCAGCTGGACGCCAATGGTGTGATGCGTAGCTAAGGAAGGCCGAATAATCTCATCGGTGACGCTAATCATCTGCGGAGTGAGGATTTTGGAACATTCAAGACCGCAGGTCTGCGAGAAACCATAGCACGGGCCGTTTTCGTCACAGAGGGGTTTGACGCCACCCATGAGCTGGTTGAAGCGCCGAGTCAACCGGGACCGCAGAGGTTCGAGCGCTGGTCGCTCAACAGCACCCGGTGTGGACTTGCATGATGGCGGATTTGTTCGTCGCAGGAGAGGCGTCCGTTCCGTGTTGCCATTTGCCTGGCGAAGAGCGGGCGCCGGCTGCTCTTGCCGTCCAGCATCGCCGCGTTCGGGATCTTGGTTTGGCTCGTGAGTATGGGCGCAATCGACGACATGAGAGGGAATATGCTGGTGGATGAGAGCAGAAATAAGTCGAATGACGATCACCCCAGCCAAGAAGAGTCCGATGAGAGTGTAGGCCGCTGCGCGGGGGGAGAATCCAGCTCGAGTGAGGTATTCCTTCGAGGTAGGGAGCATGCTATAGAGGGAGGTGAAGAGCTACAGGATTAGGATTTGCTTGTAAAAGGGACCAGAAAAGGGAGAATAAAGTACCAGAACACCAGAACTCAGACACAGAGAGGCTGACAAGAAGCCATTGCTGTTGACGATCTGGAAGTTCTTGCGGCGAGAGAATCGCTGCAGCAGAACATCGATGCAGATGACGGAAGAACCAAGGACGCAGGCTTTGATGAATTAGATTGGAAATATCGAGGTTGGAATCTGAAGGACTTACCTATGCCAGAGACCCCGCTCATCAGCCAGCCACGGAGGTCACTGCTGGCAGCCATGATGGAGCTGAGTGGGAGTGGGAGTAGCAGTAGCAGCGGCAGTAGAGAGATAACAGTACCTAGTAGTGGAATGGCGGAAGGCGGATGGAAGAGAGTGATGTCAGGATCGGAGAGGAATGCCACTGGCAGGAACCACGTTCCCTCTTTCTATCACCACAGCTGTTCAGATGTTGATGTTGTTGTCAAAAGGATGAATCCATCTTATTGTTGCTTCTTCCAGAATTCAGGACGAGTCATCCCCTTGCAACGATGCATTCCTCGAGTCCAGATGACCACCACTATTAATATCGCCGCCATTTTCTCCCAAGGTCCGCATTGTCACCGCCAGATTAGCAAGCAGAAGGGTATCATGAGAATGATGAGATATTGATAGATTAGGGGTCTCAGGATGGAGTGAGCAAGATGTCTGATACTATCAGGATAAATATATGCAGAGATCTCAGCTTACTTGTTTGCTCTGGAGACAGCCCACGTCTCCAAGTGCAGGGCTCCTCTATTTCCGCAGCTGAACACTGGAGGCGTCAGCAGGACATTCAAGCAGATGACCGTATACTCTTTTATAGAATCTTTACTGATCTTCTCCTTTATAGAGCCAGGGTAGCCAGCTTGTCAATATCTTCCTCCTAGATACCTACTCCGTACCCATAAGTGCCCTGTTGTTGCTCCAGCCATCTCCTTCTCTCTGATTGGCTGTTACTTTGGCTTCATCTTTGCTCTCTTCGGCAATATTTTCTTTCTCTCTCTCTTAACCCCGTCCCTCTATCCACTCCTTTCTACCTCCTTGACTCGGTCCAACGGGTTTTTTATCCTTTTATATCCCCCTTTCCTTCCTCTTCATCATGTCGAAAGCTACGATTGCGGCCATCGCTGCCGCCAGTGCAGCTACTGGTGCTGGTATCACCGCTCTCCTCTACTCCTCATCCTCTCGACCTCAACAGCCGCAACAACAACAGCTCCCTCCTTCGCCTCCTCCGTCCCAACCGGCTACAATCGCCCCTCCTGCGACCATTCCTCCTCCCTCTCTGGCCAAAACTCCCGCCAGCAAACCCTCGGGCGGCTCCCCCGTTGATCCCGCCGGTATCTACCAGTACGGCTTCCCCGGCCCCATCGCCGATACCATCACCTCCCTGCCCTTGACCGGCGCCTACGACCGTCGCACACGCAATCCCGCCTGGGTCGCCGAGCACATCACACCGTACTCGCTCTCCCTGAAAAACGCCGACCGGAAACACAGCGCCTTCGTCGAAGACGCCAGCATCCCCGCCCTTTTCCGCGCCAAACTGGCCGACTACTTCCGCTCCGGCTACGACCGCGGCCACCAGGTGCCCGCCGCCGACGCCAAATGGTCCCAGGACGCGATGGATGGCACCTTCGCGCTCACCAACATGTGCCCTCAGGTCGGCGAGGGCTTCAACCGCGACTACTGGGCGCACTTTGAGGAGTTCTGCCGCGATCTGACCAAGAAGTATCCCTCCGTCCGCATCGTCACGGGCCCCTTGTACCTGCCCCATCGCGACCCGGACGGCAAGTGGCGCGTCTCGTACGAAGTGATTGGGACCCCGCCCAACGTGGCTGTGCCGACGCACTTCTACAAGGTCATCTACGCGGAGGACGGGACGGCCACCCCGGCCAGCAAGGTCTCGCTGGGTGCGTTTGTGCTTCCCAATGCCCGGATCCCCAACGACAAGCGTCTGGCTGAGTTTGAAGTGCCGCTGGAGGTGTTGGAGCGGGCGAGTGGTTTGGAGTTTGCTTCCAAGCTGGATCCTAGCCGTCGCAAGCGTCTCTGCCAGGAGATCAAGTGCGATATCGTTGTGCGGGAATTCAACAACGCCAATAAGAGAGCGGCCTAGGCTGGTGTTCATGTATACAATCTCTCCATGTTCTTTCTGGTGTACCTATATTATATTCGTTCTCGTTTGTCCGGCGTTGTTGGGCGTGTCATCTGATGGATCATCTAGTCTAGTCAACTGACACTGGAAATACATTTTTTCACCAGTCCATACCCAAACCCCAAACTCCGCGTATGCTCATAGTCTCAACATTGAAAGGCAACCCCAGCCTTGGTCGCTACATTTCCTCCCCGGCCTGCAAACCCCGTCCCCTCCGAGCTGACCTGCACCAACCCCGGCCGAATCCCCTGCTCCCTATCCTTCTTCTTCGACTTCTTCCCGTTCCCCTTTTCGGTTCCATTCTCTTCAGCTTCGGCCTTGGGATCCCGCGGCGTGATGTCCGCCTCACACACGTAGCAGAGAATCAGACCGTGCAGCGCCGCCGTCCGCTCCTGTTCCTCCTTGCTGGCATGGGGATCTGGGACATCCTGCGGCGACATGAACTTGGTGACGCACGGTTGGCAGATAACATGGCCACAGGGTTTCGCCACTAATTCGTTAGCCGAACTGAGCGCTTGTAGTATTGTAGAAGGACAGCACATACGCATCGCCTTGAGCCCGTTACTGAGGTTCTTCTTACAGCTTGGGCAGATCCGCGAGACGGTGCCGTCCGCCGCCTTCTCCTCGGTAAAGTGCACCTCGACCAGCGATTTGAGCGAATAGGCATGGCGGTTCTCGTCCGTCGACCCGGGACAGATGGGCGTCAGCTTGACGGCCTTGTTCGCAGCGATTTCATTGGGATCCGTCGACGGCGTGAGCGAGGGGACCCAGAACGAGGGGAGCGCGGATTTGCTCGACTCCGACTGCACCAGTTAGCCAAATGTAACACCAGAAGGACCCGGTCACTGCAAGAAAAGCACCTTCTCCCGCTTCAGCTCCCGCTTCAGCCGCTCCTGTTCCTCCCGCGCAATCCGAGCCATCTCCTTCTCGTCTAGCTCAAAGATCTTCTTCCGCTTCCCGTCGACCTCAACCTCGCGCGCCTTGAACGCCGCCAACGCCTCCTCGGTCTCCTCCGCCTTGCGCTTCCGCTGATTATCGCCCCCACCGCCGGTCCCCTTCGCGTGGTCCTTCTTCGCGGCCTCCAGCCCCATGCTCACGAGCTCAAACTCGCGAAGTTCCCTCCGCCGCGCCTCCTCGAGCCCCCGCTCTTCGTCCTCGGCCAGGCGCTTCCGGGCCTCCTCGCGTTCCCGCTCGAGACGCTTGATCTCCTGCCGTTGGGCGAGGAGGTCGTTGATGGCGCATTCGCGACAGAAGAGGTCGCCGTTCGTTGCGCAGGCGACGACGGGGCTTCGCGCGGGGCGCAGGCAGAGGCGACAAGAGCCAAAGGGGAGGAAGGAGTCGCGGCTGATGACGCCGCGCTTGGTGCCCCAGGTCGAGCGGAGAAGGCCCCGTTCGTACGAGGTGAAATGGGGGAGAGAGGTGTTTCGTTTGGAGTGCGCCATTCTGGATCCTGGTGGTGTTTATCGGCGCATTTATCGTCGGGGTAGGGGTAGTGTTATGGGCGGGACTCGATGGGATAGAGGATAGACACAGATGTATGTATTTCGAAAGTACTAAGCTATACACAGACAAGAAGAAACGGCATCTGGCAGGATTGAAAGACGAAAAACATTGAAAGGTTGGGAGGAAATTGGGGAACTTCACTTCAGGAATGAAGATAAAGCGTGACATGACATAATCAGTGACCCGGCGTCCACTTCATCTCCAGTCCGACTTTCCATCACCAACTCCTCAAGAATTGCTCGATACTCTAACATGTGAGAGGAAACGAAGAAGTCACCGAAGTCACCAAAGCTCAATAGGAGCAAACTGTTCTATCTCCGGCAGAACAGGAGGCGTCTCGACCACCACTCTCTTTCTTGCTGCCACCTCTCGTACAACGGGCTGCGATGGCACCGGCTCGTGCTTGTGAGGAGGGAGCTGGGTCTTTGATCCGCCAGGCTTCTCATGCTTCTGGTTGCCCTCAACTTCGTCTTCCTCGTCGCCTCGCTTCTTTGGTTCATTCTTTGCGCCCAGTAGGTTTCTCAGGGTTTCCCTGTCTTTCTCTCTGAGTTCCTGCTGCTCCCTCTCAGGCTGCTCCTCGTCTGAAGCGTCGAATTCGCGCATCAATTCGCGGCAGATATCCAGGAAATCCTTTTCTGGCTCAATGCAGTCTGGATCGGTAGTCTCCTTACCCGGTTGTTCCTCCCTCTTCTTCTTCTTCTTGGCTGCCTTCTTGCTCTCTTCCTCCTTCCTCTCCGCCTCCTTGGCCTTTTTCTCCTCGAGGATCTGTTTCCTCACCTCAGGATCATACCACCATGGTATGAACTCAACAGTGTCTGGCTCCTCCTCCTCGAATTTCTTCCGTTTCGCATCTTGCGCGTCGTAGCGGACGAAGTATCTGCTCTCCCCCGGCTTTACCAGGTTGTTAGGCCTTCGACGGTAACGGTGCAGGCGGATGTACTCGTCCGGCTTTGCTGTGAGCATGAACAAGACATCTGCGGCGTGCTTCTGATCGGCAAACATGAAATAGCACTGTTTCACCGCAGAGAGACCGCGGGTGGTAGCTCCGAAGCCCGGCATGAGAGGAGGCATCTGGCAATAGATCCTGATCCTGTCGTACAGGTGACCGTTGGGACCATGGAGTCTTAGGACCAAGCCGCGCGCCTTGATCAAGAAGAGCATAGCCCGGCCGAGATCGCAGTTGAACCCCGCAAGCATCGCGCAGTAGAGCCAGACCTGGACCTCGCGCGTGTCGCTGATCTTGAGTCGCTCGAACAGCTTGATAAGCTCGTATGCGGTCTTGAACACCACCGCGGGCCGCTTATACAGGGTATCTGCGTCCTCGAAGATGGTCTCCAGAGTGTAGAGCCTTTCCAGAGCATTCTCCGTCTCGGGGACGGGCTCCCGACAGAACGCACACACGCACCAGAACTTGCAGTACATACTGGACATCAACTGGCGGACCCCACACTCCCCCTTGGCGTAGAAGTAAGCAACGGTGATCTCCTCGCCAGCCTTGATGTCCCTGGACGCGCGCACTACCGCCCGCCCAATCCCCGGCGGCAAGCTCTTATCCTCCACCCCGTTCTCATCCCTCGGATACCGCAATGTATAGTAGAGAGACGCATTCGCAATACACGAGTGGTTCACAAACGCCAGCTTCAGCCCCAGCACCAACGCCTTTACATTCTGCGACTGGAGAGCAATCATATGATACCTCTTCCAGATCTGCGTATACGCACGCGCGGACGAACCCCCGCCCTTCTCCTTGGGCTGCGGATTCGGAAGCCCCAGGAAACCCCGGTGCCACTCCTCGCCCATCGCGCGGACCTTCTCAGCGACGAGGTCGTCGGCCGCCTTGGTACCCTTCCAGCGCTGGGCCTCCGTGCCCGCCAGCCAGACGACTTTCTCCGCGAACACGACCTCCCCGGCCGGGATGCGCGCGGTCGTGAACAGGCCATAGCCGACCGACTCATCGATGTACTTCCTCTCAGTCCTTTTCTCATAGGTATGCCTAAAAAGCTTCTCATCCGGATCCTCGGCAACCGGGACCGGAAGTGGCCGAAGACTGGACCGCGGCGGCGGCGGCGGAGGGGGAGCAGGCAACGCAAGCAGGGGCCGGTTGAGCTGCCTTTCTCCCTGGACCTCTACCTCTTCACCTCCTAGACAAACAAATCAGCATCTTTGAATCACTATATCGAGTAGACCGCCCACCAGCACGAGCTACTCCCATCCCGCTGCACGGCACACCCTCACGTGACTGTGCATGACCTAAAGACATCTTCCTAACTAAACAGCAGCAACTATACAGCCACCTAGTCAGCCATGAACCACTTCTCAGACAATCACAGACATCTCTTTCAGGATGAAATGAGAGAAAGAAAGTCACTCACCGGTGTTTCCCTCCTTTCACTCTTGACCAAATCAAAGCAAGCGACACGAGATACAGATAAAGAACAACGTACGCAAGCATAAGATGATCAGCCCAAGGCCAGGCTACCTAGTCTTGGGGAGCTTGCCAGCTTACTGTCTTTCTCCTTACTGTGTTATCCGGCCTTACTTCCCGGAATCAGTCTTTGGAACGAGAGAATCGACGAGCGGTATAGCCAGAGTATCAACTCGAGATGCAATGAGATGCAGTGAGATGAAATGGGATGAGTGAGATGATTAGATGGAAAATAAGTCTGGGAAGGGTAGATGGATGGAAGAAGTCCAGAGCCGTGAACACAAACATACAGGAAAACAACAAGAGGGGACAACGCCGAGAAGCCCTGGTTGCTGTGAAGGAGTGCTCACATCTGCAAGCGGGTCCGTCGCATAAACGGTTCATCAAGAGTTGCACGGAGATATGTGAATGACATGAACAGTAGAATGGATAGCTCAAGAGAAGGATTTTCTATTCCTTTTGTCTATATAGTCCTAGGGAATCGTGAGAGATAAGCTTGGTCGACCGCGGTCGACTATACTATTGCATCTCAAGAGTAACAAATGTATACTGCAATCTCCTGTCGAGATGACATGCTATGAATTTTCAGATACCTGCCAAAATGCTGCCTTCCCGTATAAAATCCGTAAACCAACCGCCATACAAACAGACCAGACAAACCGACCCTGTTGCCCTACTGGGCCATAACCGAAGCGTAGGAAAGGAAATAAGAGTGCGAGGATCGCGTTTGTGAACTCTATGAAGCCGTGTCCAAGCGATAGGAAAGAGAGACAGAGAGAGAGACAGAGAGAGAGAGAGAGAGAGAGAGAGAGAGAGAGCAAAAGGGAATGCTAATGCATGGCCAGGCAGCTTTGCGAACAAAGCCAAGCACAATCAATAGGTTTTGGAGAACAAACCGATTCCTTAAAACGCTGCAAGACGACGCCAGAAACAAATGAAACGTGAAGTGAGATGTATTGGTATGAAGTCGTAAATGGAAGGTAGTCAGTCTTAGGCTTGCTCTTTATGCATGTACAGCTTGCTCAGGTGGGCTCGACTGCAGTTTCTGGATTGTGTTTTCATCGACTGCCTCGTCAGCCGATGTTGAAGGGGATGACCGCTGGTCTTTTGCCATTACCAACGATTCCGGGAAAGCCGCGGTGGACGAAGCAGCCAGTGAAGCGACATCTGAGGCTGGAAGATTAGAGCTTAGATCAATGGCGTTGTCGCTCTTGGCCTTTCTGTCCTCCAGGTCAAGAGCGGTATTTCCATCTCTGGATCCCTCGCTCTCGACCGGACCGAGCACGCTGATTCTTGTTGCAGTGCTTCCGCTCCGCAACGATTGGGAGATTCCTGGGTTCAGCGGCTCCGAGAGACTCGGATCGCCGCCGCTCAGAATGGCAGGGTCGGAGGCTCTGGGCTCCTCGGACGGAGTGGGTTTGCGCAGCTTGAGGCGCTCTTCGGGAGTCATATTCTGCCACTCAGATCCAAAAGTGACAATAGATGCCTTCTTCCCATGCACAGTGAAGCGCGGCGTCTTGCGGGAGAGACCCTCGCCTTCCTTCGCGTCTTGCTCGTCTTCGGGCACCACTTCGCTGGACATCGAGTCCCGCGGCTTCTTGCCCCGAGCATGATGTCCTTGTTGTCCGTGGTGGGAATCACGAAGTGTGCGGTGAAGGCTGCGACGAATCCGGCTCGTCTGTTCTCCTTGGCGGGAATCCGCGCTGTCTTCCTTGGGTTCACCATCCGTCTCATGGGCTGTGACGGACTGTCTATTCCCGCGAGGGGAGCTGTTCACCTCTAACAAACCAGCCTCACGGAGGATACGCTCCTCGCCGTCGTCCATGCTGATCGGAGAGGTCAATTTGGAGGCATGAGATCCTAGACTGGCAACATCTATCCGGCTGCCGGCGCTCAGTACCGATGGCTCGCGTTCGAGTCGGTTTGCCGGGCCTGGCGAATACGACTTTGCCCGATCTTTGCCAATCTCCGCGGACAAACGTCTACCGGCACGGCCAGCGAGGTCTGAGGATGTCACCGACGCCGGAATGCTTGGTCTGCGAATATCACTAGGAGCAATTTGGGACGACGGTACCCTATGAACAGACGCAGGCTCTTCGGACGGTAACTGTGGAGACGTAGCCTGACTCGGCGACTGCACTGCGTTGGCAGGCGGCTGGGGCAGGGCTCCTGGCTCCGAAGTGGAGGTGTTCCTGGTGGGTATCTGGAGGTGAAGGGACCTCTGATCCACAAGCGACTTGACCTCTTCATCCTCATTGCCCAGATCCCGAAGGAGAACTTCCTGGTGGCATTTGTTACGCCAGATGTCCTGCCTCACCCACTTGAGCTTGGCCGCCATGCGCCCTGCGGCCATGATGACCTGCTCCCTGGCCCTCGAGGTGACCGGTGTTAAAACCTGCAGATGTCTCGCATTCCTCAAGAGGTCGTCAAGCTGCTTTTGGTCCACGAAAAGCTTCTCGTTTGTCTCGCGGATCTTCTGTCGTATGAGCTCCTTACGAGCCACGACCAGTTCCTCAGCCACGTCGGTATCGGGATTGGGAGAGGGGGGCTCCCTGTCTGCTGAGCGCTGTGAATTGCACGACGTCACGGAGGCTTTGCGACTCATCCTGTTGCGCTGAGCGTCGTAATTGGTAGCTATCATGCCTTTGGTGCGGACCCCCGTGCTCCGGAAGGCAGCAGCGTAATTGATTTTGGCCAGCCAATCGTTCATATCGTCTTCGGAATTGGCCAAGAACACCTCCTCCAGCGCGTGGTGGCGAACGAAAAGGAATGCGTGCTTATGCTTTTTGTAGCCCGAATCCACTAGCGCAACTGCATCATCCGTAGACATGATGCCGTCGGGTTTGAACTGGATGAGAGGTGGTTTGAACACAACCGCCCGACGGCGCCCCTCCTTCTGATGAGACTCATGCTGGGACATCAACGACTTGATCCAATTGACGTCTCTAAAGAAGTACAACTGCGAGAATGTAAGCAGAGCGCCCCATTCTTGCCACGGCGATCTGGCTCTCTTCTTCTTTGGATCTTTTCGCCAGAGCAGACCAACTTTGGCCACTTTTATGTCAACCAACCCGGGGTGCGAATCGGCCGGGTTCTCGATGCTAGACGGCATGAACGCATCCGGCCGCGACCGGGCTGATACGATCTGCAGAATAGCTGTTTTCGAAAAGGCCTGATGGAGACTGTTGATGTCAGGTGGCCCTGTCGTCCCATGACATCGATATGTGTCTTCCAAGTTCATAACGTCCTTGAGACTCGGTCGTAATGAGTCGAGCTTGCCGTCCATGATCAACGTGTACGGGTCTACCGGTTCCCTTGATACGCGGGACAAATGCTCTGAACTTGCGGTCTTGAACAAGGGCCGTCGAGGCTTTCCAAGCTGACGACTGTTAGGATGTGTATCCTCGATGTGGATGAAAGGCGTGTAAGCGATGTTCTCGTAAATGCATTCCAAAATGTCATCAGATACACCTTCGCCACGAGTATTCCGAACATAATCCGACTTTTGCATCTTGCGCTTGTTGTTCTTGTTAAAGACATCTGTGTGTAGAATCAAGATGGAAAATGCAATGAAATATGCCTGGTCTGTAGAAGAGAAAGTCAGTACGAACAGTCCAGGATCAAAAATGCATCACTGAAGGAACAAACGTACCGGGAGAAGCAAAGATGCCAGGATTACATTCATGATACCGATCGGCAAAACTTTGTAGGAAGCGATCAATCTGTTGGGTCTCCTTGGGCAACTCGGCGCCCATCAAAAGCTTTCGGATAGCCATATCGATGGGGTCACCAAAGAAAATGAATCTCCGCATGTACTTTCGCAATGCTGTCTTGTAGAAATCTTCGTTTGACTGACAGAGCACGCCCGCAATCGTGCTCTTGGGTATGCTCTCTTCGAGCCGCGTCAGATACGTGGCTGGCGTATCAGTCTCCTCGCGTTCGGGGTAGGACAGTTTGCGAACAGGAGTATCCGAGCCTTTCACCCCGGGCGAGCCATTTCGAAGAACGGGGGTTTCTGAATTCTGTCTCAATCGCTGTGAGATGCTGAAGATGTCCCCGAAACTTTTGCGTCCACTAGTGGAAGTCGAAGTACGACCGGACGAGGCGAATTGAGCGGGCGACTGTTGCCCAGCATCCCGGATATTAGCCAACGAGTCTAGCGTCGATGACCTTGGCCGGGTTTTGGGTCGATGTCCACTTCGAGTGGAAGGAGTTGACCGGGCGGAGTTGGCGGAATTTGCCGAGTCCTTTCTGCGCAGAGGAAAAGCCGGAGAGGCAAGGCCAACAGTCGAACGAGAGGGCGACGGTAGCGGAGAAACGCGGTCCTGGTCCTTTTCATCTGGCGGCTCAAACCTGGGTGCGGGATCAGGACTCATGGCGCTCGATATCCGCGAGTCCTGTCCATAGCCATTCATGGGTTGAGTACCAGCAGGTCGAGGAGGCAAGGGAAATAGAGGACCGCGATTTCGCTTCAAACGTGGCATGCGAAATCGTTTACTTCCGCCTAAGGTTCCCTCGTTCGGGGAATGGGGATGGTATATTCCATGGTCGCCGGAACTCTGGTCCGAACGGGAGGACTCGGAAAACCGAGCGTCAGTGACCGAAGAACGTTGGGACTCGTTGCCGGGCTCACGGCCACTACTGCGGATTGACGTAGTCGAGAGACGACCTGGTTCTTCCCCACTCATCTTGGACGTTGACAATGTGGCATCGGTGGCCTGCGACCCGGTGGAGCCCTGGGGCCCATGGCGAGAATTGGTACCTGGACTTTGTCGCTGAGCATACAGTGGTGATCCGTCGGACGAGCCCTTTCTCGATCCGGAGAGAATTTTGAATTTAGGCTTCTTCTTAACGGGTTGGTCGAGTTCATGGCTGGTCGGTGCGGTAGTGATAATGGTGGGAGCTGGAGGCAGGGGGCGGAGATCAAAAGTCAGCATGCGCAGATCGACAACATATAGTCTGTAGAAGCTCGGATGTGTACTCACGCGGCAAAGGAGGCACTGGAGGTGCTCCTTCTTCACCCTTGGCATAAGACCTTGATAATTGGGGATCCGACGCATGACGAAGTTTCATGAAACTGAACCGGTTCCTGCGCCAGGTAGAAGCCTCGTCAGGCACCAAGGCTGCGCCCAAATTGCCCTTTCTCGAGCGAATCGTGTCCGCTGGCCCTTCCGACAAGTGTTTATCGTTGTCTGCGGCCTCGTGATCGTCGTGCCCATTTTCGTCATCGTGATCTGGTCCCGCTAAGAGAGGTGAACGAGGGGCGGACTCGGAGTGCCTGGATGCAAGGTTGGTTGTAGATAGGGTAGGACGAGGCAATTGTTCGCTATGGCGAGACAGTGCTTGAGGCTCGACGAGACTGCGTCTTTTGGAGTCATTGCTATCGAGAGCGCCGAGTCGCAACCCTTTCCAATGCATGGCTGAAACAAAACGACGGGAGTCGGGTCCTTATGCGATCCTGCTGCGCAACCGATTGAAGCGACCCATCCGACGAGGACCATATAGATCTCGAGCGAATCACCCACTGCGACCGATGGTATTTCGGAAAGGAAAGTCAAGGGGCAACCCGAACTGTTCGAAGCCGTTCCGTAATGCACGATTTCGGAGGAGATCACGGCGTAGGGATCATGAAATACGACCAATTGGCATCGCGGACGATTCGTGCCAGAGAGAGGAAGAAAAAAGTTTCGGTTTGCTGAGGATCAAGCAATGGTCAAAAGATACGGAGGAGTATGGCGGAAATGGAGGAAGGTCGCGGAAGTTTCGAAAAGGGGAAAGGGGACCAGAGAGGCAGTCGATCAAGAAGGAAAACCCCGGATTGTCGAGAAGCAGGAAAAAGCGGGAGCTGGCAAATGCAACCCTTACATTGCCAGGCGTCTAGTAGGATTGAGCGAAAAGAGGTGCGTTGTTCAGGAGCAGAGGAGCGGCCGAGGAGAACATTGGAGATGCCAAGGAAGGGAAAACAGATTGGCAAAAAGGGAATCTAGACTAGACTGGAGAGGTTGGTTGGAACGTAGGAGAAAGGAGGGGCAGGGAGCTGGGTAATCCTCGCTAGGTACTGGGATCCTTGCGGGAAGCAATGGAAAATGAAGAGATCTGAGCGTCTTTAGCGAATAAAGAGGGATGAAGATGAAGATGATGATGGTGATGATGATGATGGTGGTGTGGATTGTATCCGTAGTACGGATACTCTATGGAATATGGACTGGACTGGACTATGGGTCTGACTGGAGATAGAGAAATGAAGAAAAGGCCCAGCACGTGTGTCTAGAAAGTGGGTATTAATATTCATTCCTTGTTTGACATGATCTGGTGAATTTATTATGATAGATTAGAGAATTATCATGCCCATGAATCTGATCACTTGCGATCTTGACTATTACTACCCCATACCTATCTACCTGGAGATGAGCCTGAGACTGAGAGTGACCAGTGTCGCGGAAGAAACCATCCTCACATTTCTGACTTGTAAATAAAGTACCTATGCTTGGTACTTGGTACCTTATAACCTATATCTATAACCTCAAGTCCTAAACTTCTCATTTCCACAAGTTCCATCTCTAGAAACCAGGGTCTTTGCCCTGGTTCAAGTTTCCATAACCAATAGAAGATGCCTTGTGTACGGCTTTGCGAACCGGTTCGTCATCATGGTTATGCTCGTTGCTGCATTGAGGATCATCATTTACCATCTTCCAGAATTCCCATTGGAATTGGAGATAATCCTGATGCCAGTATATCCAAGAAAACGGAAGGAAAAGGCGAGCCTCTTACCGACTCCATCATCATGACTGTACGCGGCTGCTTTACGCACTGCGTCATTTACACGCGTTTCTTCCACTGCTTACATGTCACGTGAGCCAGTCCAGAATTGTTCTGCCTGGAAGAGAGTGATAGACCAGAGTCCAGACTTAGGACTGCTGTCTACTGTGTCGTTGGCAGTCCCGCAACAAGTCTACAGACTTCTCTACCGAATACCAATCTAGACGCTTAGAATGAGGAGTACGAGCTTAAGTGACCAAGGACATTGACTGGTGCCATATGCATATCTACGGCAAGGAAGACCGCAAACTGAAAAGAGGTAACCTAGGCATATCTAGACAGGTCCACAGCTATAAATACTACTTCGACTTCTGACAGAAGACTTACATCATCAAGCAGACTTACTCCGTAGTGATGGGTGACTTCACTTTTTGAGGCTCTCAATGACAGCTCTATCGCTTCATCAGGGACTAAACCTTATGTGGAAGAAGGAGCGGGGCTGTGGAGCCTGTAAGTGTGGGGTACGGTTGCTAGTGCCTAAGGCAGAAATGGCAACTGTCAGCTCAAGCTGTTATCACTAATTGACCATCTTGGATATTGGATAGCCTTCCACTGAGGCACATTAGACTAGTAGACTCATGGCATTCTTTGAGAGATGTGCCTATATCTAGTCCAATCTGTAGGGTTTGGTCATTGATGAAACACCACTCCCTTTGTGCCCCCCTTCATCATCAGTCATTGTGAGCGGCGTACTGCTGCTAACATATAATATTATGCGAGTATGTAATCATAGGCATCTCAGTGAGAAAAGTATAAACCATATCTACTCTGTACCATGTCAACTGATCACTATTTCTTGAAGCATCAGTCAATCATTCGGTAATTCGAGACTGGCTCAGTCCTGATATTGCCTAAATGGGCAGAATACACCATACCTAATCAGGCGAACATGGCTGATATCGGAATGTCTCATGCCTGAGGCATCCACAAGGCGTCAACCACCATCATCCAACATCGTCGCTCCTCCATTCTGATCCCGTCCTTGTTTCTCCTCTAGGAACCCAGGGATCCGACAGAGACAATGACAGCATAATTGTTGTCTCTATCCTTCTATAGACATGCGTCTCCTGCTATCTGTTCTCCTCCTCCTGGTCGCCTCGCTCGGCCTGGTATCCGCCGTCCCCGCAGGCTCCAGTATCACACCTCCGCCGCCCATTGAACCTATCCATTTGTTATCGTCCCCATCTACTGACTCCAGACGACCATGGATCCGAGTCCGAGATTGGGTCATAGAGTCCATCTGGGGCATTCCCAAATCCCCCTCGCGTCAACGCTCCTTTAAAGATTCTTCGCGCAACCGCTCTCCCTCCCGATCGCTTGCTCGGTATGGCAGCGATGTCGTCCTTCGTTTCCACCTGCGCAATGCCGAAGAGGCAGAGGCATTGGCTGAAGCGACTGATGTCCTCTTCCTGGATGTCTGGGCTTCCACATCTGAATTTGTTGATATTCGATTAGCGGAAGAAGTTGTACGTATATGGCTAGTCCCGCCAACATCTTCGCCCAGCGCTCATTATCGATTGTATGATAGATCCCCTCGTTACTGGGCCTGTTGCCCGATTCGCTTCGGACCGCGTACACTCCCCTTATTGACAACCTTGCTGAAATGATATACGCATCTTACCCGACTCGACGCCGTATTGGACTTGAGGATCAGCCTGGATTCATCCCCTCGGTGCGACAGTCGGCTCAGTTTGAAGATCTGTTCTTCCGCGACTATCAACCTCTGTCGGTTATCGTTCCATGGATGCGGCTGATGGCTTCGATGTTCCCATCTCATGTCCAGAAGATTAGTGTCGGGGTGTCGTACGAAGGCCGGGAAATCCCGGCCCTTCGACTAGGGACCCGCGGTACGACCGCCGACTCCAGCCCTCGCAAGACCATCCTTGTCGTCGGTGGCAGTCATGCGCGAGAATGGATCAGTACCTCGACCGTCACCTATGTCGCATACAGTCTCATCAACAGATACGGCAAATCGCAGGAAGTTACCCGCCTCCTGGAGGACTACGACTGGGTCTTTGTGCCGACGCTGAACCCGGACGGCTACGTCTACACCTGGGAATCAGATCGCCTATGGCGCAAGAACCGCCAGCACACGAGCCTGCATTTCTGTCCCGGCATCGACCTCGACCGCGCCTGGGAGTTCGAATGGGACGGGGAGCGCACCCGGCCGAACCCGTGCTCCGAGAACTACGCGGGCAACGAGCCGTTCGAAGGCACGGAAGCCCACCAACTGGCGCAGTGGGCGCTCAACGAGACGCACGCCAACAACGCCCAGATCGTCGGCTTCCTCGACCTCCACTCCTACTCCCAGCAGATCCTCTACCCTTTCTCCTTTTCCTGCTCTTCCATCCCGCCCACGCTGGAGAGCCTCGAAGAGCTAGGCATGGGCCTCGCAAAGGTCATCCGCCTGACCACCCACGAAATCTACGACGTCACCTCCGCCTGCGAAGGGACCGTCCCCACGGACCACCGGAGCCCCCCCGGGAAAGGGAAATCCGCCTTCCCCACCGGCGGCAGCTCAGGCGGCAGCGCCCTGGACTGGTTCTACCACCAGCTGCACACAAACTACGCCTACCAGATCAAACTGCGCGACCGCGGGAGCTACGGCTTCCTCCTGCCGTCAGAGTACATCGTGCCTACCGGTCGGGAGATCTACAATGTCGTTCTGACGTTCGGCAAGTTCCTCCTCGGCGATCTCGCACAGGGCGTGGGTCTGGACTGGGACGCCGAACTGCAGCGCACGGAGCGTGCCGCTCCGGTATCCCAAGGCGCAGAGCCAGCGTCAGCCACGCAGCAAGTCCTGCACGCGGATTCCGAAGATGAGGAGACGGAGTGGGTCGAGGAAGCGCGATGGGAGTTTCGACGGCGATAGTCTTCTTTCTACTATCTGTTTCTGCTGTGTAAAGTCCTGCTTCACGTATAGTTATCCCTCGCATTGCCGTTATGGACGGACGGCAGTAATGAATCATGATTTATAGTGTACTTGTCATGGAACACACAAAAGCCCGTTCACTACCCCTGCTACACTGAAATAACAGATCCATGTAATTCATTGATTGTTGTGTTATGTACATGTCGACGACTCATGATTTCATAATAACATCGCGAGGCAGGACCGCCCCAGCTCGTGTCACATCCAAGACGCATATTCGCAAAAATAAATAGTAGATACCATGACCAGGGTCTAGAACAACCACGCCACAAAAGTCTCGTAGAACCAGTTCCCCCGCTTGTGGGTTGATTCCTCCATCGCCTTGCGAGCCAGGTACTCCGCCTCCTCGCGGTCGATCTCCTCCTTGCCCGACCACAGATCCGCCTCCTCGGGCTTGACGCCCTTGCAGCGGGTGACGAGCTTGTACCCGAAGATGAGACACAGGTAGACGGGGATGCCGAGGTAAGCGGTGATGAAGCTCTTGTAGTTGAAATTGCCCCACTTCTTGTTGTGGGTGAAGACGTCGTAGCTCTTTGTGAGGGAGATGAGGCAGCAGAAGGCGAGGGCGAAGTAGGAGCCTGCGGCGCCGAAGGGGGCCTTGTATACGAGGTCGGTGTCGGGGACGTGCTGGGCTTTGCGGGCGCGCACGAAGTAGATGTGGGTGACGAGCAGGGAGACCCACGTGAGGAGGCCAAAGATGGTGACCAGATCCACGAAGTACTTGAAGACGGTCTGGGAGTCGCTGGAGACGTTCATGTAGGCGAGGCAGGCGAAGCAGGCGGAGATGGTGAGGGCGTAGATAGGGACGCCGCGGCGGTCGGTGCGGGCGAAGATGGCGGGGGCTTTGCCCTCGCGCGCGAGACCGTAGATGGTGCGGGTGGCGATGTAGAGGTCCGAGTTGGCGGCGGAGAAGACGAAGAGGAGGATGCAGGCGTTGAGGATGTGGGGGAGGACGGGGATGCCGGCCAGCTCGATGGCGACGACGAAGGGTGAGGCAGCCGCGGAGCTGGATTTCTTGGTCGCGGAGAGCAGTCGGTCGGAGTTGTAGGGGACCAGGGTGCCGACGAGCAGGACGCTGAGCACGTAGAAGAAGAGGATCCGGTAGAAGGTGAGCTTGATGGCACGCGGAATCGTCTTGCGCGGGTTCTCGGCTTCGCCGACGGTCACGCCGACCAGTTCGGTACCCAGGTACGCGAACGTGGCCGAGACCATGGTCGCCCAGAAGGCATAGAAACGGCCCGCGGCCGAGTCCTCGATGTACCAGTTGAACGCACCGGGGTTCTTCCAGTACCGGAAGCCCTTGCGGTCGTGATCGGGGCCGCCTCCCAGCATCAGAATGAAGGAGAGCAGGATCAGCCCGATAATGACGATCACTTTGAAGGAAGACAACCAGAACTCGAATTCACCAAAGAACCGGACACCAAAGTAGTTGATGGAGACGATCAGCACCAGGAAGACGGTGATCCACACGCCTGCATTGACACGTTCGGTGTCGATCCAGAATGATATGACCAGCGCGCCGGCCGTTAACTGGTTCGGTGTGACGATGATATACTTAAACCAGTAACTGTGGTGGTAGGTGTGTCAGCGCAACGGTCATGGACGGCAAATAAGTGATAGATTGACATACGTCCAACCAATGGCGAATCCAAGAGCAGGGTCACAGAAACGGGCAGCATAACCAGTGAAACCGGAGGGCATGGGCAACCAGGTGGCCATTTCTCCAAGTCCACACATGACCAGATAGACGATGAAACCGACGAATGAGTACGAGATGAGAATAGAACCGGGCTGTGAGGGTTAGTTAGTTGTTGCAGATTTTGCGCATATCAGGACAACATACGCCAGCCCTGAGGAGTCATGTCAGCTCAAGTCAAGCCAAAATCATTTGCGAGGAAACTTACTTTGCAAGAGCACCTCCAGTTCCGATGATGAGACCAGTACCAATAGCACCACCAATGGCTGTCAAGGTCAGTTTGGATGCAGATCATGTACAGGTAGCACCAGGTGGCGTACCAATCATGGTGATGTGACGCGACTTGAGACCGCGATGAAGGTCGACGTGGGGTTGTGACTCCATCACACCCTCCTCAGCAGTTTTGACATCGTTGGACATTTCGTGCTTGACAGGCATCTCCGATGAGACGCCTTCATCTCTGTACCCCATCCCCGTGTGGGTTGGATTGGTGAGCTCGAGGGTGATGAACTGTAGTGGGGTGGAGTTCACTGTTTCCCCCAGAGATGAGAGATCGTGGGGAAGAAAGAACACAAGTGAATGCGATGATGATGGAGGAAAGGAGAAAGAAGGAGAAGAAGAGAAAGATGAAGATGGAGATGGAGAGGAGAAAAGAGGAGAGGAAAAGAGGAAAGGGGAAAGTGGCAGGTGAATCAAGGACTGCTAACGACTAGTACTATCCAGAAAGATCTCGTCCTCGACTTCTGGAAGCAACCCCAGAAAGATAAGCGACAACAGGGACCAATTATTGATTATATATCATATTATATGACAGGATGAGAATGATAGACGATAGGTCAATATGTCTTGAATCAGACAATGCTCCAAGGTAATGACCTGGATACTAGTTACCGACACTCGCGTGGAGAATCCCCTCACAGGCGATGATAGCCATGCTGCCGTGTGCAACATCAGCATAATAATTGCCACCCAATCCAATCAGCAACGAGAAGAAAAGGCCAGGATTGTCGATCTTGTCGGTTTCCTGTCTGGTTCTCTGGTCTTGTCTGCGCCTCTTGGGGCAGAAAAAGACCCGTCAGCAAACCCAGGGACAAGCGGACTGGCTTGGCAGAGCGCCCAGACACGAGGCGCACTTAGATCCAAGCTCATTGTCACTGGGGTGCATTCATTTGATTAGACTCAAGCTTATTCAGTTCGTATTAGTCAAGAGATCTTTCGAATCGCCAACTATCACCGTCCGCTGATTCCGTTGAGGCGTTCTGAGGTTACATTGCCAGCTGCACTCGGACATAGGATTATAAGGAATATCACTTAAGCAGAGATTCGTCGAGAGAACAGAGACAGAGTCATACGATAACTGTCCAACAATCAGTACTTGATCAAGGATCGAGAGGTAAAATCTCCTCTGTGCTCTGTGTGTACAGTGTCAATATCTCCTCGAGTCCTCAGATGCCAAAAGCCGAAGCAAAGCGAACATGGAAACAAGCCCCGCTTGGCTGAGGCCCACCCTTGGCGGCCTTGGCTTTATGACAGTGATAAGCCAGCGATAAGCCACGTGATAAATGAGTTCGCCTAAGCTTTTGCGGGATTTTAGAGAATGAGGTTAAGTCGGTGTCTCAGTGAATGACCAGGAAAGAACTTTAAGCTGAGGCTTCCAACAGTAGTCGTTCAGTACGGAGGAGTAGACTACGGGATCTCGACCGAGGTTATTGCATCTATCAGTCTCCCCGACATACTCCAAGCTCAGCTTTTCTGACTCCATGGCTGGATACCTTAAGGCTAAGGCAGACAGCCAGTGCCAAGACTGTTTATCGGGGGTTATCTGTCTGCCATTTTCCTCCAATCAGACACCCTCATTTACTCAACCTTATCGCAGCTGTTAGCCTGTTCGTGCTTACCTACTGCTACTGCTACCTAAGGTAGGGCTCACTGCTCGATTATTATTAATTCAGAGCATGAAATCTTTCATCCGCGGCACATCCTCAGCAGAGCCACATACTCGATCCATATTCTAGAAGACTACTTACTCCGTAGTACCTTCGGTACCGTGTCAACCACGGCTCGGCACCCTTGGCAGAGAGCGGAATGTTCTCAATGGCTTAAGCGTATATATGAACTCTGCCCAGAAACTCTCCTCCTCATGTCTCGGACTTCTGATCCTTCGAGTCCAAGCACCTATCGGCGTATCCGCGGTGAATTCAAGAGGTTATCCAGTCTCTTGTCCCGACAATCATCTCATAATCCAACGTCTCGCCTAGACTGCGGACAGTGCACGCTGCACAGGGACAGTGGATACAGCCCAGCAATTCCGTACGTAATGCAATATCACTCAATGCCGACTTTTTAGGTAATGAGAATTCCCCAGACTCTTGAAGCGGGGAATCTTATCTTGACTGTTGGATATCGAAATGATTAATACGTACGGAGTACCTGCCCCCTGGAGACTGAGTCCTGGACGGGATGGCCGTCAGCCCGTCCAAGCTCGAAAATTTTTTCTCATCGTCCGAGCCCTCCGTGAGAGAACTGTGGCTTGGCTGTCCGTGGTACTCGATGGTTGTACCTGATACAACCCTGGTCAGGCCGCCAGAGTGCCGCGTGTGGCTGACAGCAGGAGAAAATTCTGCTATTGAACTGCGCTCGGCTGAGCTTCGGTGCAAAGGCGTATGCCTTATGGCCGAACTGACAGGATGCGGAAACATTGACTGATGCTTACAGACAACACGCTGGACAGGTATAGCGTACAGCAGATGGTGAACCCATGATATTTCTGAACCGATACCAGGTTCAAGGCAATTCCTATTTAGATCACCATCCCGTTCACACATCTCTATTAAAAGTAGACTCCATCCAAGGCAAAAAAGCTGCTGTAGAGATTCATCATGATTTGTCGTTTGTTATTGTGTATGCTTATGGAGTATCTGTGTGCTACAAGGCTACGGTACAGTTGAATTCGACCATACAAAACTTCGAGAAAACTTCATGGTAGAGGTAGATAAGACTATAAGTTGATGCAGCACCAACATAGCGATCTCATCTGTCCCACGAGTTGCCAGTGTACAGACACTGAATGACTCGCGATCGCACCCTATAAATAATCATCAACCGGGCTTTACATCCCCATCCCCATCCCCATCCAGCAACCCAACCCAACACATCCCAAATGAAGCCACCTGCACAGACCAATAGTCCCGTTGAAGGCGGTAATCCACAAGCAGAGAAGCACTCTCCGTCAACAAACTGCCACATGGACATGCACTCACCAACGATGGCGTACGCCAGCGGCCATCCCCCTCTCAGAGCAAGACCTCTACCGCTCGAAATCAATAGTTTCCTGCAGCTGCTCGTCAGGCTTGCAACCCCGCAGATAACTCTGCGTTGGTAACGGTGATATCACCAATGAAGGAACAGCGTGGGTGTTGCTTGAGCCTCAGGCTGACTGCACTGCTCCGGGTTGGAACGACCAGCAGAGGAAATGCGGTTAATTTCCACAACAGGGGCAGGAAGAGCATTTCGAGCTTGCGTCACCGTCCATTATGCGATGGATGTGCGGTTGATGGTCTTTTTGTGCCGTCACCTGCATGAGGGCTGATGTGATGGCTCTTCCATTGGCGGAGGGAAATGGTCGGCGCTTAAGGGTATTTATATCCGCAGCGTTATTGGGTTCCCTTGTGTTGGGAATGTGAAAGGATGAGGGGGATGGATTATTTTGCTATCAATAGAAGTACCAAAATAGATCTTTTGCGGGACGAATGCAGTGTTAATTTGGGATGTTGTTGTTCGTGGTCATTGTGATGGTGTCATTCCCCTCTTTTGCTCTGGGGCATTTATTGTCTCTGAGTCCTCGTCCTCGGCCTCTGTCTCTGGTTCTGACGGAGAAGATTCCCTTCTCAGCCTTTAGAACAAGAAAGCCTGATTGAAGTGCTATCATCATGGGTGTTCTTCGTTTGCCTCGCCCAACGGGCATCTATGTCCCCAACTCTCCCTCCCGCAACCTCACTACCGATATGATCTCCTCGCCTCTGTCTCCCGGCTTCAATTTCGATTGCGAAACGGTCACCCCTTCCATCATCCCTGCTCTGGACTACATCTCTTCCAAGCTCCAACAAAAAATGATGCACGTCACACTGCTCGTCGGCCGGGGAAAGCGCTACCCCACAGGGCACGCGTCCGATCTCATGGTCATCCCCATCGCACAACTCGACCCTCAGTCCTGGCGCACGGTGTGCCGCATCGTCGCCAAGGGAGCCAAGAAATTCTCCCTAGGCCAGAGCTGGACCGACGCCCTGACGCGCAGCCAGTACGAGCGCCAGGCCAACGAATACCTGATCCAGCAGTCCATCCTGCAGAACGAAGTCGTCTTCAGCCGCGAGGGCCTGACCCTCCTCAACGTCGACCGCATCTACACCTTCAAGCGCCGCCTCTGCATCCTGTCGAACCGCGACAACGGCACCGAAGAGCCCTACATCGCCTCCTGCGTGCATCTCCTCCACCGCACCATCCGCGACTTCCAGGGCCGCCCCTTTAGCAAGGCGTTCTTCCACCGCGTGTACGAGCAGCTCGATGTGCGCGATGACCTCCTGACGCGCGTGGCAAACGCCTACAAGAAAGAATACGGCCAGGAGGGCATCGTCCTGCCGCCGCGGCCCAAGCCCGAGTATTCGCGGAAATCGCCGATCCGCCCCGTCCGTCCGCGCAGACAGCCTACGCCGCCGAGCTGCAGACCGGCCTCGGCGAAGAAGGGGCCCAAGACGCCTCTCTCGGCCTCCGATGTTACACCCATCACCCGGAGCGAGTGGAACATGTTTGTCAGCTCCGGAATCCGTCAGGTCAACCCGACTGTGACCAAGTGGACGCCGTCGCCAACTGTGCTTGCTGCTGCGTGAGCAGTCAGAACTCAGATGTTCAGTTCTTATACCTCCAACGCGTGACTCCGTAGCTAGCCTGCAGACGCAGGGACCGGACAGCTCGGGGATGGCATCCACCAAGCTCATCGATCCCCATCCTACCGACCGCCAGAGCGCTCATCAGCTCGGCAAACCGGCCAAGCAGTCATGAATGATCTATAGCCTGCTGTGGCTAATAGAGTTCATCATGCACTCAACTGGAGTGGAGGAAACCCCAGCCACAATCACATTGACATGTCAATGGGTGGAATCAAATCATTCTGCCACAGGCCAGAACGCCTGACTGTCAATGTTATGAAGCTGGTCTAGACCCAAGAGATGGAGTCAGACGTGTATATCAATATCTTATGTCAAGACGCCAAAATTGTATATAGGAGCGAATCATAATGATAAGACGATATGTTTATATTGATACTGTCCACCAGCGAGTGAGCTACCATTCATTTACATGTAGGAGTCGAACAACCACATCGGCGCTCTCCGAGTCTGTTCAGTTTGCCGAGAATCATCAGTGGGGTGTCGGTGTCGCGGTGGATTCCGGCCAACCTGCATCGCTTAAACAAATCAAGGACTAGTAGTCACTATCTACATAGTCAGTAGATAAATATACTTGGCTTCGGGAGGAATTAGTCACTCGACGAGAAAATTTCGTCCTCAAAGCTCGCATTCGCCGATAAAGTGGAGGGAACTGACCAGTTGACGGCCACCAGGAGTACAGATAAAGCAGGAGTCGAATCACCCGCGCATCATCATCGAGGACCTTGCCAGCAAGATCTCGCAGACAACGAAGCAAAGACTTCTGCCGATTGATCTGCACTCTGCAGCAGAAAAGGTGGAGGGACAGACGCCAGGAGTAGTGAAAACACGACGACCCCTCAATCCTTATCGCTCTCTTATCATTTCCCCTCCATTGCACTGCGAATCGTCATTACTGTTCAGATTTCGCCTTTCCTCACACTACTCTCAGGGGATATTGGGGATTTGATGGTATACTGAGATATCCTGGCAGAAACAATACGGACAATACTAGGTCTATATATTGAAGATACATAATGCGGGACTCTACTACCATCGTCGACTCTTCCCTCGCAGACGACACGGCCAGCGAAACAAAGAGCAAATGGACTGCCAAATCACTTCTTCGTCGAGCCGAGCGCTCGCATAGTCGGCTGCCGGGGATCCGCAAGATTCCTCTGCCGGCGATTGCAATCATCCTGTTCGTTGCGTTCATGAACATTATTGTGTGGATTGCTGCTGCCATTGTGTTGGTATGTTGACCTGTTGACCTCATTCCCCTAGCTGATGGAGGATGACTAGCTGACATTGTGTAGAGATACTATCCGTAAGTCTCATGACGAGACCAAGTGCCTGGATACTGACGATGCACAGCTCACTAGTCTCGAATGCGGTCCTGGCTTATACATTGGGGCTGCGCCATGCGTTTGACGCCGACCATATATCGGTAAGACCAGAAACAGCCCGCAACTCGCTGGCTAACTAACGTTTCCAGGCGATTGACTTGATGACCCGAAGATTACTGGCAACCGGCCAGCAGCCCGTCACCGTTGGAACATTCTTTTCCCTAGGGCACTCAACGTAGGTCTTGTTCCATCTGCCAGGTCAAGGCTTGCTCTGACTGTACCAGCATTGTCATCATCACCTCCATCGTCGTAGCGGCTACCGCTGCGGCGGTGTCGTCGCGCTTCGACAGCTTCAGCACCGTCGGCGGGATCATCGGGACCTCGGTCAGCGCCGCGTTCCTGATCCTGCTGGGACTGATGAATTTCTACATTCTGTACAAGCTCTACAAGCAGATGCAGAAGGTGTTAAATCTGCCTGAAGGGCAGGAGGATGAGGCGTGGAAGATTGAGGGTGGGGGCGTGTTGTTCAATGTGCTCAAACGCATGTTCAAATTGATCAATCGGTGTGTGATACCTCATCAGGTGTACAAAACAATACTGATCCGGTGATATAGTCCTTGGAAGATGTACCCATTAGGTGTCCTCTTCGGTCTTGGGTTCGACACCTCCTCCGAGATAGCCCTGCTTGGAATCTCGTCGGTAGAGGCCGCTCGCGGGACGGACTTTTGGGTCATTCTGATCTTTCCCATTCTTTTCACCGGTACGTCTGCTTAACTATCACGAGGAATCGTTTCTAACTACCGTAGCTGGAATGTGTCTTCTGGACACAACCGACGGAGCCCTGATGCTCTCGCTCTACATCCAACCCGCCGCCAACTTCCTCCCTCCCAAACGCGACAGCACCTCGTCCGAGACGCCCCTGATCATCGGCGAGGACCACGAGATTCAACCGTCCCAGAACCACCGCGACCCCGTCGCCTTCCTGTACTACTCCATCGTGCTCACTCTCCTGACAGTCGTCGTCGCCATCGTCATCGGTGTCATCCAGCTCCTCACCCTTGTTCTGAACGTCGCCGAGCCCACAGGTAGATTCTGGGACGGCGTGCAGACAGCAGGGGACTACTACGACGTCATTGGCGGAGGAATCTGCGGATGCTTTCTCATCTTTGGTGGTCTTAGCGTGGTGCTCTACAAGCCCTGGCGGAGGTGGATCGCGAAACGCCATGGGAAGAGCGCTGGGGCGGATGAAGAAGGTTCTCGGGAGGAGCTGCCTCCGGCTGACGGCGAAAGGGCCGTTCTGAATGAGGAGAGCAATACCTCTACCATTAGTTACGGGGCTGTAGGCAAAGGCGCGACATCGCAGGTGGTGGAGCAGCCGGTTGATGGACCGGCTTCGTAACACTGGAGTCATAGCTCGAACTAATAATATAGTATCATGATTACACAGCGCCTGGATCAGGTTAGAACAATAACAGTCTCTGTTTGATGATCTGTGAAACTGATTCAGCTCGAGTAGATCAGGTAAATGTACACATGTGCCTGAGGCATAAGGGTGACGTCAGCTGATTTGGCCAAACACGGAGAGAAGACTCGCTTCTTCATCATCACCAGATTGCGATCATAACGGAGAAGTCTTGACCACCAGGTGACTCAGAAGTGCTATCTGATTGTACAGCGTTAAACTCCATATGAGTATCAACATCAACAGATAGTGGAGTCCGTCTCAGACTGAAGTCGCGACGCCATGCACGCAGCACATATGAGATACCCCACCAACGCTGCCATGCCATCACGAGATATTTCCTTATAACTTGAGAATATATGCAGTACATACTACAGTATTTTTGTTTACTATATACTGTCAGCCAGTCGACACGATCGAGTGATCGCGTCTCATTGCCAGATACAACAAAAGCAATGGATATCCATCCCGCGCCATGTCCGATATCACGACATCTTCCTCGTTGAAACATGACCTGAACGAGAGCCCTGATGGGCTCGACTTTTCATCCTTGCCGCCTATCTTCGTCCTCGCGACACATCTCGATTTGGACGCTCTGCACCAAATCGAAGAGGACCTCGTGGAGCGTGGCGCGCGCTTGACGTACGACGTTTCCGAAGCACGACTCGTTCTTGGTAGGATCGGCCAGAAGAAGCGAGCTGCCTTGGAGCTGCGGTCTCGAGGTGTCTGGACGGAGGAGACCTCCGCTCCTCTGCGGACAAGCCCTGAGCCGCCGGTGAAGAGGCGGCGGGTCGATGTGGTTCAGCCGGCTAAACAGCCTGCCGCGCAGCTAGAGGATATTGACCTCGGTACAGAGACAGAAGATGAAGAAGATGGGATGCGAAGCCGGCATGATACGCGGCGGCATCTGCGGCGGCCGAGGTCGATATCTCCGGATAGGTTGTCTCTGGCCTCAACCCCGTCGCTGACGTCTTCGGTGGCCACTTCTTTGGAGGATCATGAGCAGGCGGATGTGGTCACAGTGGTCAAGCTGGACTGGCTCAGCGAAGTTCTGAGGACTCGCACGCTTGTGCCCATGGACCCGTTTGTGGTCTACCGAGGCCGCAAGACTACACACCCTGCACCTGAAGCAAGCGCGGACAAGACGAAAGGGATCCTGGAGCGCGCGAAGCAAGATGCCATGGTCAGGCCGCCGGCTGGACCTCCTACCAGTCGGTTCGCAGCGCGTCGCTCACGAGAACCGCATGACGGGCCATCAAGCCAGGGCCACCCGCCCAAGCTATACCGACAAACGACATCCGAGCACGACGAAGCGGTTCCCCTGCCTCCACCCCCGGACTGGGTCAAGAACCACGTCATGTACGCCTGCATGCGTTCGGCACCGCTCCACCCGCCCAACGAGGCGTTCATCTCACAGCTCGTCAAGATCCGCAAGGTCCGCGAGCTCACGCTCGACGAGATCGGGGTCCGCGCCTACAGCACCTCCATCGCCGCACTCGCCGCATACCCATACCAGATCCGGCGGCCCTCGGAGATCCTCACCCTCCCCGGCTGCGAAGCCAAGATCGCCACCCTCTTCGCGGAGTTCCAAGCCAGCGAGCACGGCACGCTGGCCGCCGCCGCCGCCCTCGACACCGACCCGGTCCTCAAAACCCTCCACCTCTTCTGGAACATCTGGGGCGTCGGCGCCAAAACCGCCCGCGACTTCTACTACAAGCGCCAATGGCGCGACCTGGACGACATCATCGAGCACGGCTGGGACAGCCTCTCGCGCGTGCAGCAGATCGGCCTGAAATACTACGACGAGTTCCTGCAGGGCGTCCCCCGCGCCGAGACCGAGGCCATCGCCGCGACCATCCACCGGCACGCGAACCGCGTCCGCCCGCACGCGAACTACGACGGCCGCGGCGTCGAATGCGTCATCGTCGGCGGCTACCGGCGCGGCAAGGAGCTCAGCGGCGACGTGGACCTCGTCCTCTCGCACCGCGACGAGTCCGTCACCAAGAACCTTGTCGTCGACCTCGTCGCCAGCCTCGAGGCAGACGGCTGGATCACCCACACCCTCGCCCTGCACATGACCACCTCCCACCGCGACCAGCAGCCGCTCCCCTTCCGCGGCGACGACGCGGGCAGACACTTTGACACTCTCGATAAAGCCCTCGTCGTCTGGCAGGATCCGCATTTCGACGACGACGACGACAACGACAATGACACCACCCCAGAGGAACAACAGCGCCGCCGCAGAAAACGCAACCCCAATATCCACCGCCGGGTCGATATCATCATCTCGCCGTGGCGGACGGTCGGGTGCGCCGTGCTGGGCTGGTCGGGCGATACGACCTTCGAGCGGGATCTGCGGCGGTACGCGAAGAAGGCGCACGGGTGGAAGTTCGACTCGAGCGGGGTGAGGGAGCGGACGAGCGGGGGGCAGGTGATCGATCTGGAGCGCGGCGGGGAGACGTGGGAGGAGAGGGAGAGGTTGGTGCTTGAGGGGCTGGGGGTGGGTTGGAGGC